>NC_077234.1:2297451-2302451 GCF_027887165.1 Monodelphis domestica
AAGAGAGAGAGAGAGACTGAGAGAGAGACAGAGACAGAGAGACAGAGACAGAGAGAGAGAGAGAGAGAGAGAGACTGAGAGAGAGACAGAGAGACAGAGAGACAGAGAGACAGAGAGAGACAGAGAGAGAGACAGAGAGAGGGAGACAGAGAGAGGGAGACAGAGACAGAGAGAGAGAGACAGAGAGAGAGACACACACAGAGAGAAAGAGAGAAAGAGAGAGAGAGAGACTGAGAGAGAGACAGAGAGACAGAGACAGAGAGAGGGAGAGACACACAGAGAGAAAGAGAGAAAGAGAGAGAGAGAGACTGAGAGAGACAGAGAGACAGAGACAGAGAGAGGGAGAGACACACAGAGAGAAAGAGAGAGAGAGAGACTGAGAGAGAGACAGAGACAGAGAGACAGAGACAGAGAGAGAGAGAGAGAGAGAGACTGAGAGAGAGACAGAGAGACAGAGAGACAGAGACAGAGAGAGAGAGAGAGAGAGGGAGAGAGACAGAGACACAGAGAGAGACAGAGACAGAGAGACACAGAGAGACAGAGACAGAGAGAGACAGAGAGAGAGAGAGAGAGAGGGAGAGAGAGAGAGACAGAGAGAGAGACAAAGACAGAGAGAGACAGAGACAGAGAGAGACAGAGACAGAGAGAGAGAGAGGGAGAGAGACAGAGACAGAGAGAGAGACAAAGACAGAGAGAGACAGAGACAGAGAGAGACAGAGAGAGAGAGAGAGAGAGGGAGAGAGAGAGACAGAGAGAGAGAGAGACAGAGACAGAGACAGAGAGAGAGGGAGAGAGAGAGAGAGACAGAGAGAGAGACAGAGACAGAGAGAGACAGAGACAGAGAGAGACAGAGACAGAGAGAGACAGAGAGAGAGAGAGAGGGAGGGAGAGAGAGAGACAGATACAGAGAGACAGAGACAGAGAGAGACAGAGAGAGAGAGAGAGAGAGACAGAGAGGAGAGAGAGGGAGAGAGAGAGACAGAGAGAGAGAGACAGAGAGAGAGACAGAGACAGAGAGAGACAGAGACAGAGAGAGACAGAGAGAGACACAGAGAGAGAGAGAGAGAGACAGACAGACAGAGAAAGAGAGAGACAGACAGAGAGACGGATAGAGAGGAAGAAAGGAGCTCCTTCAAGGCAGGCGAGGATGCCAGCGTAGCCCAGGCCTAGTGCCCACCCAGAAGGGGCTCAGCTGCTGTTTGCTGACTGACTGACTGATGGAGGGGGCGAGTCAGGCCGCTTACCCGGGATGATGAACCAGTTCATGTAGTTGAGAAGGTTGATGTAGCAGAGGACGGCCATGGCTCCATAGGCCCTGCGGGGCGAGATGCTGGGGGCTCCCGCTGGCACTGCCCGGGGGGCTCGCAGCGGGGTGGCCTCCCCTGGCTCAGGCTCTCCATGTCGCCTGGGTGCGCCACAGGCTCGTCTTCCCAGGGGCCCCGTTGGGTCTGCGCCTCCTCGGCAGCCCAGGCACTTCCTGTGGCCCCCAGAAACCTCAAAGCAGCCGCTCGGCCGCAGGTGCTGAGCTGGGAGCTGAGCTCTGCACCCTCGCCAGGGCGGCTCGGCATCCAGTTGCAAGGGGGGGAGGTGAGCCCTGGGCCGCCCGAGCCAGAGACTTCCCCATCAGGGCCCAGGAGCGGGCTGGAGCAGGGCTGCCAGAGGCCTGCCACGCACGGGTCCCTCCACAGACGAGGCTGCCCTCAGCTCCCTCCGGCCCCCCCCTCCAGGCCCCCCCCAGCCCCCTCCGGCCCCCTCCAGCCTCCTCTAGCCCCCTCCGGCCCCCTCCGGCCCCCTCCGGCCTCCTCCGGCCCCCTCCGGCCCCCTCCGGCCTCCTCCGGCCCCCTCCGGCCCCCTCCGGCCTCCTCCGGCCTCCTCTGGCCCCCTCCGGCCCCCTCCAGCCCCCCCCCAGCCCCCTCCGGCCTCCTCTAGCCCCCTCTGGCCCCCTCCGGCCCCCTCTGGCCTCCTCTGGCCTCTGCCCAGGTCCAAATCCCTTCCGTCGGGACCCTCTGGCTCCAGGGGGGCAGAACTGTCTCCCCAGAGCCCGCCCGCGGGCACAGTGGGCACCAAGCCCTCGGGGTGCCCAGGCACCTGTCCCCCGCCCGGGAGGGCCCCCCGAAGCGAGCCCGTGAGCCCCCCAACACACACGCAGCCACAGGGGCCACACAGAGGTGGCCCTTTGGTGCTCAGGAGGCCCCAGGCAGGCCCTGCGGCAGCGACGACACGGGCAGAAGCCTGCGGATCCCGGCCAAGAGCACAGATGGAGGCTGGAAAAGCGCCGCTCTAGAGCTGGTGGAGGGGTCTGCGGGGGCCAAGCCAGGAAGGGCCGCCTCCTGGCCAGAGCTGTGGGGCGGGGGAGGCGCCAGGTACAGGCTGGGCCCAGCGGTCAGCGAGGCTGGACAGTGGCCTGAGCCTTGGGGGCTGGGCAGGCCCCTGTTTCCGGCCTGGATCTCCCACTGCAAAGGACAGGAGCGGCCAAGCGTGGCGGGAGCTTGGCCACCATCGAAAGGGCCCTGGGTCCTCCCCCGAAGGCTGCTTTGGGATTGCCCCCCCAGGAGTAAAGGGAGCACCACGTGAGCCCCCACGTGGCCATGTGTGGTCACACGTGGTCGTGTGCGGCTGTTTCCTCCGAAGTAAGCGGATCTCGTCATCACTAAATCCAACTCCCACAGACCTGGCGGCTCAGACACGAGGCCACGGGGGGGGGGGGATCCCGTGGACCAGAGCAGGCAGAGACCGATAGGGCGGCCACAGCGGGCCACGGGAGGAGAGCCGGTGAGCTCGGCCAGCGGGGGATGGGCGCCGGGCCCGGGTGAGCTGGGTGCCCTCCGAGGAAGCAGGGGGTCCACAGGGGGCAGGAGAGAGCTCGGGGCCTCCCTTGGGCTCACCACGAGCGGCCGATTGAAGGAGGGGAAGGAGGGAGACCTGGGGCCAGCCGCTGCCCCATAGAGGCCTGGACCAGGGGAGGCCGAGAGGCTGCCCAAGGGAGGGAAGGCCGGTGGAGTCGGGCCGGAATGGAAGGAAGCCAAAGGCTGGTGGCCAGTGAAGCGTCCGAGGGCTCCAAGCGGCCCCGATGCCCCCACGAGGGCCACACAGAGACCTCTCCGGGCTTTACTGAGGCCCAGCAGGGTCCTCGGCAGCCCCAGCACGTTCTGCAGCGGGAAGGCCAGGCACGGCCACCGCCCTGTCCTCCTCCCAGAGGCAGCCAGAAAGCCTCTGGCCACAGTGCCCGGAGCAGGGGATAGAGTGCTGGACTCAGGAAGACTTGGGTTCAAATCGAGCCCTGCTAGCTGTAAGGCCCTGGGTAAGTCAGGCCACGAAGCAGCGCCCGTGGCGTCCCCCGGGAAAACCAGAAGCAACGAGTGTGCCCAGGAGAAAGGGGAAATGGCTCCCCGGGCCGCAGGCTCGCCGCCGCCTCGGCTCGCTCCGCTGGATCCAAATCCCCCCTTCCGCGGACTCGCTCCCCGCCGCCGGGGACATCCGGCAGAGTCGGGGCGGCCGTGTCAGCCAGGGAAGGGGCGCAGAAGTGGGGGATCTCGCTCCGGGGCGCCATGTTTCTCAGGGTCGTCCACACCTCTCTCGTGGGTCTGTCCTGAAGGGCGCCACGTCCCCGAGTGCCCCCCCAGATCGCCCCCCCTCCCCCGTGGCCTCAGCCGTGGAAGGGAAGACGACGGAGCTGGAAGCTCAAACCGCCCCAGGAGTCCGGGGGACGCGGCCACACCGACGAAGCCACGGCCCAAGTGGCCTCCTGCCTCTCCGGTTGTCTCGCACAGGCCGTGGCTCCCCGTGGCCAAAGCCCCTCGGACGGCTTGTGGACAGCGTGGACTGTGCCCACTTGACACCAGCTCACAAGAAGGGGGGCAGCCAGGGCGGGGAGGGGGCCACCGGCCGGCAGTTGGGCGAGAACCCCAGGGACCCCGAAGCTGCCACAAGGAATGGGAGCCCCCCACTTGTAGCTCTCCGGCCCTTTGGGGAGCTCCCATCGCCGGGAAGCTCTCCATCATTTGCCGCCCACCCCTCGTTCCCGGGTCGGTCCTGCCCAGGGCCAGGCAGAACGAGCCCGATTCCCTCTGAGGGAGCCCCTGGCCCGTTCGCTGCCTGTGGCTCCCCCCTTCTGTGCCCCGTGACGCGGGGGAGCCACGGGCACGTCCCGGCCAGGAGGGCCTCAGAGGGCCGGCGACGGGGACCCCTGAGCGGCTCTGCTCCAGGCTGCGGGAAGCGGCTCGCGGGGGCCCCCAAAGGCTGCTGGCGGCCGTCCCGCCGTTTCCGTCAGGCGTGACTCCCACGACCCAGCTGGGATCTTGTGGGCAAAGACCCTGCAGCGGCAGAGGAGGGGGCGCAGGCCAGCCGGGTTAAGTGACTGGCCCAGGGTCACACAGCTTAGGAAGTGTCTGCGGCTCAGGAACTCGAGTCTTCTTGACTCCGAGCCCCGACGCACCCCGAGAGGGGTCTGAGGTATCTAGAGGGGGCCACGGCGCATGCCGGGCTGTGCAGCGGGCCCAGGACTCGTGGGGGATGCCGAGGGTCACTTCTGGTCCCGGAGTCTCTCCCCGGCCGGACCCTGTGACCCCCCTTTCAGGTTTGTCCTCTCCCACGTTCTGCTGTCTCCGTGGCAGGAGAGTGGCACGGGTCGGCAGCGGGGGTTAAGGGACTGGCCCAGGGTCTCACAGCTAGGAAGCGTCGGAAGCCAGATCGAACCCAGGCCCTCCTGATGCTCTATCCACTGGGCTACCTGGCTGCCCCCTCTTCCACTGTTCCAAGAAGCCACAGGGTCAGATTTCAGGACGCCCGGCCTAAAGACCAACAAGCGCCCCGGGCAGCCGCTCGTGTGCCCTGGCACCTGCCCTGGCACCGCTCCTCAGGCGGAGGGAGGCCCAGCTG
Organism: Monodelphis domestica; assembly: GCF_027887165.1. NCBI lineage: Eukaryota > Metazoa > Chordata > Mammalia > Didelphimorphia > Didelphidae > Monodelphis > Monodelphis domestica. Next base: position 2,302,330 of record NC_077234.1, read on the forward strand.
GTGCCCAGGGTGCCCAGAGAGTGCCCTTCCGAAGCACAGAGGGAAGAGATGGGCTTTGTGCCCAGCTCAGGGGTGCTCAAGCCACCGTGCCAGGGAGAGATGCCCAGAGGGGCCCTTGGGGG
>NC_077234.1:2307451-2372451 GCF_027887165.1 Monodelphis domestica
CATTAAATCCATAAGAGCTGGTGAGACTGGCCCTATCTTGAGTCAGTTGCCTCATTCATGTGAGCTCTGGGTTTCCAAGGAAACCAGATAAGAGTGTGGAGAGCTCCGTGTGGCTCATCCCTCCGCAGGGGCCAGAGGGGCCCTGAGCAGTAGCAGCAGCAGCGGCTTTGCAAAAGAAGGCCCAGGGTAAAGAATGCCCTGGCGGGGGTAGAGTAGTCCTCAAGAAACACAAACACCCCTTGGTGTGACTCCTGATTTGGCGAGAGATACAGAAATGATGAAACATCCCTGAAGCCTTTATATCAGTCTGGAGAGGAGGAGGCATGCAGGTCTAACTTGGGAGAGCTAGCAGAGGTTTGGGCAACTAGTCCCTCAATGTGTAGCCCTTCGCTTTGGGTGGGATTGCAGAAAGAGGGGAGAGAAAAAAGCCTCTAAGATACAGACATTTTCCCTCTCTCTGAAAGAGGCCCTGGGGGACAGGGGAGGCACCTCCATATCAGAACTCCCCTGGACCTGCCCTAGTGCTATGACTATGGCTGCCGAGCTAGAACAAGGCAAAGCACAGCCGATAGTGCCAGGAGGGGCCTCCAAGAGGGAAGGTGTGGCCCTGGCCACCTGCTCCTAGGAGTGTGTGGTTGGGGCGCAAGTGCACGCCAGGGAAAGGATCCCACCTGGCACGGAGATGATGGGCACTCAGAGGCCACCAAGGGAAGCATCAAGCCATCCCAGCACCAACCAGAAAAGCAGGACCAGCCAGTGACCTCAAATCCCTCCAAGGAGGAAGTATTCTGCCAGGTGGGGTCCTTAGCAGACTTGAGCTCATTACTACTGGCCAAGGCAGGATCCCAGCTGGGAGGGACCTTAGAGAGCATGGAGGCCAACTCCCTCAAAGTAGAGGTGAAGAACCCAAGGGATGGCCACAAGGACACAGCAGGGTGACTGGCCGAGCCCTTTGCAAACACAGCTTCTGACTGCATTGGTATCCTCTGCAGAGCACAAGACTTGGCCCTGATGGCTGTTGCCGACCTGCCAGCGTCCCCAGACAGGAGGAGCAGGGGATGACGTGGGATGAGCACTAACGAACTATTTACCAGGCCTCTCGATGGGACTGACGTTCGGGACTGACCCAACGGGCAAACCCAGTATCTCCAGAGGGCCTCAGTGGCATCCTGAATGGAGCTCCTCATCAGACGGCCCCAGGCGGCCAAATGAGAACCACGGCACTCAGTGCCTCAGTGCTGATGGCGTGGCTGCTAAGTGCGCCAAATGCAGGTTCATATACCGGGGGATGATGAGCCCCTCACGCCATCCTTGAAGTGGCAGAGAAACATGGCCTGGCTAAGTGGAGAGTTGGGTAGATTCTGAACCATTGGGAAGGCTCATGATTGATGGAGTTAATCTAGAGGGAAAAACCACGGATCGGGTGATGACTGTGTGTCAGGACACAGAAAGCAAAGGGAATCATGGGCTCAGTGCACAGCCCCTTTCTAGCCTGAAAAAGATCTGGGTGTCTCAGTGCACCACAAGCCTCACAGGCACTGGTAGTCTGATTCCTCAGCCAAGAAAGCAAATCTACACTCTGCTCCCCCTTCACCTTCAGCTAAATGAGGGAAGGCTGAGTGGCCAGAGCACGGATCATGCTTTGGCCTCTGGTGGGCTGGTCAGGCCTCCTCTGGAGGGATGATAGTGGTTCTGGCAGGTTCTGCAGAACCTGAGGAGGGACCAGAGCAAGGCTACTGAGAACCGCCTCGAACTGCCACCAAATGAGAACCTGGTGGGAGAACTTGGCTTGGCGGGGACGTTTTGCCTCCAGCAGAGCTCACTTGGGAGGATCCGCGGTCGTGGAAGGGACTATTTGACTTCTGTGTGTGGCCGGGCGCGTCAGCCAGGGGCTGTGGCGGAGCAGACGCTGGAGAAATGCCCTTCTTGGCCCCAGAGGGAGGCCAGTCCCGAGCGGAGGGGAAGCTGCAGAGATGTCAGGGAATCGGCAGCCCCTCGAGCTGTTCCGGCAGGCCGGCCTCTCTCAGGGCAGGCAGGGCCCGGCGCGGGCCAGGAGACTGTGACCAGGCCCGGCCGAGGGAGGCCCGAGCCCAGGAGCGTCGAAGGCGGGAATAATCCCCGGAGCCGAAATGCTTCTGGCTCACACATGAAAACCGTCTTGTCCATGGCTCGATTTCAAGCCCAAAGGATTGTGGGCCGGAACAATCTTGGGAAACTGAACGAAGGGACGCTTCAGCTCCTTCCAACCCTGAAGCGCCTTGTCCAAAGGGACAGTGGATGTGGCCGCGTCTCCCTGCCAGCTCAGCTGTCCCAGAGGAGCGCTGCCACGGGCCCTCCGCCTCCTCCCGTCCCAGCCCTGGGGAGTCCGTGGCTCTGGCCATTTCCACCCAAGACTTGCCGGCTCTTCTGCAGCTTGTCCGGCCCCCAGCCTGGATCCCCTCCATCCCTCATCCGCAAGCTGCCTCCGTGGCCTGCGCAGGCCTCGAATGAGAGCTACCAAGGCCCCCGGCAGACTCCGGGGCCCCGACAGGCCAGATCGAAGCCAGGAGGCCGCGTTTGGCTCACGGCACTGCCCACGTCATCGGCCTGTTTGTTTTTAGCCACCTCTGTGGAGCCTCTCCAGGCCCGGCCATCACTCCGCCTGGCCTCGGAGCCGAGGGCCCCTTGCCTGCACTGCCTTCCCAGGAGTCTGGCCTTTGGCCGCTTCTGCCAGCTCCCTTCAGTCCTGAGCAAGAGGGGGTCCCAGGCTGGGTGCAGTGGGCACCCGGGAAGGAAAGGGCAGCTGGCCAGGATTCTCCTTCACCCCTGGCACTTACGTTTCCCCTTCCTCTTCTCCAGGCTCTGAGAACACACCCACTGATGGCTTGTGAGCCTTCAGCCCCCTTCCCCACCCGCAGTGCTTCCACGGCTTCAGGCTTGCCAAAAGCAGCAGGGAGCCAGAGAGCTGCCGGAGGGAGGTGAGGAGCAGCCTGGTTTTGGCAGGCTCCCTTGACCCGGCCTGCTTCCCGACTCAGTATGGGCAGTAATAGGCTCTCCGTGTAAACAGTGGAGGCAGAATGACCCCAATTTGTAGTCCCAGCGAGATTCCCTCCTTGGCAGTGGCAGAGATGTCCACAGAGGCCACAGGACAGAGAGAGTAGGGAAAATGAGCCCTGTGGCACCGGATCCCAGTCTTCCCCAGCAACCCAGCTCTGTGCTTTTGTCCTGGCATTCCCTGGTCACTTCCTGGCAGGCAGCCTGCTCCTAGGGGCCCAGGGGGAACTTTCCCACAAGATGATACCCAGAGCCCCTGGGCTAGGCAGTCTGCTATTGTGGGAGCTTCTTCTCCAAGCATTTTCCCCAGCTACCACTCCAGAGCAGCCTGAGGATCAGCCTGAGGGGTTTAGTGGGGAGAAGGGAGCTCAGGAGACCCCTCCCTCAAGGTTTGGGAGCTGAAGGGCAAGGAAGAAGCCTTTGGATCAATCAGAACCCACCCTGTGAGTTGTCAACAGGAATCCATCAGAGGGGAATGAGGCCCAAAGGGCTAGACCAAACGCTCAAGCAGAGCAGGGACAAAGTACCCATGAGGGTGGAGGCCTCCTGTCTCTGCTCCTGGAGCTGCCTTCACTGTCTATGCCTGGCCCCTGGTCAGGATTGGGTTCAGAGGAGAGCAGGAGATGGTCATCCTGGAGACAAGATTTCAGCAATCAGCACCCTGTGCAGAAGGCCAGTGGCAGCCTCCTGGGCTGCCCTGGTGGACCTTGGAAGCTGGGGGGCTCACCCAAGCTGTGTCTTGAATGCCTAGGATTTGGGGCTTGCCTGTGGACAAAAGGACTTGGATCTGCCTGGGATTGGTAGGGACCACAGGTGGGAAGAGAAGCCTCTTTCTGTGTCCAGATGTTTTATGTTTTTCCTTTTGTAGGACAAGAACCATCGACATACATTTATGCCATGCAATGGGTGACTGCACTCTGCTGAAATGTGGCAGATATTGGATGGATGAGCCTCGTTCTCCAGTGAGGAACAGCTAGGACAGAATCTGATTGGATGAATGCGCGCCAACTCTGTAGACCTTTAACACTGCCCCCACCAAGGCGCGTAAGGGAAGAGGCCAGGGAGTCCTCTGGGGTGGGGGCAGCCTGGAACCTGGGGAGCCAAGAGGGTGCTTGGCCAGCTGCAGACCTGGAAAACCACTGAATCTGAAAGGTTAACGGGCCAGTGTGTCTGGCCAGGCCAACTCCTGGCTAAAAGGAATCCCCCATCAACATCCCTGACATGTGGCACCTGGGTGTCTCCAGCGAGGAGACCCTAACCCCTCCACTTGGGGCCGGCTCCTACTGGCCAGAAGCACTTTCCTTACCCAGACTGATTGGCATTTCTGGAACGCACACCCAAGCTGTGGGTCCAAAGAGAAAGAGGCTGGTCTCTTCCAGTGCTTGAAGATGGCTCCCGAGTACCGAGTCTTCAGTTCTCCAGAATCCACATCCGTGGACCTTCGCCCAGTCCTACTATCAAGTGGACTCCAGCACTTTGTCCTCCTCTGGACCCTATCCGTGGCCGGGGTCCAGAATTGGCCACAATCCTCCCAGGCGGCTGGCACAGAGGAGACCCGCCTCAAGCTCTTCTGACCCACTTCCCAGGAGCTGCATAAAGAGACTGCACTAAAGTACTGCACGCAGCAGCGCCCACATGGATTCAAGGGAGAGCCCAGTCCCTCCACCCCACCGACACTGAACTCACTTTTAGCTTGGCGCCAGCCAACCTGATGAGTGTACGCGGTCCTCCCAGGGTGTTTTCTCTCCTATTTCTTTCATGACTGCATTTGCCTGATTTGTCAAGTCATTATTAACCCTTCCTTTTGCTGCTTTGCAAACATTCTGTAGCAGTCCACAACTGTGTATGCATAGGGAAATAACTGATCTGGAAAGATTGTCTTAGGAGAGAGCATCCTCAGTCCCGAGAGAAAGGCATTGACCTTTGATCTCAGCATTCCAGAGGTTTAGGCACGAAATCAGGTTTCTTTGTTTTCACCAGGCTGAAAAAGGGTAGCCTCTATCTTGTCATAATTTACATCTGGACCAATGACAATCCACCATGTCTCCAATTAATATGTATTATGCATCTTTGCATATGAATGTCAATAAAGGATGAGCACACAGGACTGGCCCATCTCCCTTGCCCACTTAGCTTCCTACCTCACTTCTATCCTCTACCCCTTATCTCTCTCCCTCCTGGAGCTCGGCCTCTGGCCCTGCTTGGCTATTCTCATGGAACTTCCTCTAGCTCTCTGAAACACCTTTCCTTCTTGATCTCCTTTCCTCTGGCCTGAGAGGTCCCTGTTTAGAGCCCTGACTCTAAGAGGCCTGTGGCTTTCCACTCTTCTGATCTCTAAACTCATTCCTGATTCCCACGATGTTGTTTTAAGGTCTTTTCACTGTCTCATCTCCTGGTGAAGTGGGAAGACAGAGCTTGGGTCTGTGCAGCTCGATTTTTATACGATTCGGTGTCTGGTTTCTCTCTTCCCATTCCCATGGCTCAGTTCCTTTCCCCAAGGAAATAACTTTCTATCTTTCTTCTTTTGGGGGAGCTGTGGGCAGTTTCCCCCAACACATGCAGTGCAGAGCAATGGTCAGAGACTGGGCGTGGTAGGGAATACAATAGAGGGGATGCTGGACCTGCAGCCAGGAGGAAACCCGAGTTCAAATTCAGCCACAGACACTGACTAGCTATGTGATCCTGGTGCAAATCACTTGATTCCTCTTTGCCTTAGTTCCCTCAACTGTTAAACAGATATGGTATCCCCCATATCCATGACTGGTATGAGGATCAAATAAGAAAATGTGTGAAGTGCTTAGCAACAACAGTGATAGGCAAGCAGGATGTGCCCAATCCATGCTCATTCCCTGATCCACCCTCCCACCTCCGCCATCAGTTCTTCCCTTCTCTGTCATTTCCAAGGTGAAATCATCTGTAATAGAGAGAAGCTAGAAGCCTTCCAAATCAGATAAGGAATGAAACAAGTTATCACTAGTAGTATTTAACATAGTATTTGAAGTTCCAACAATAGCAATAAGAGAAGAAAAGTTGAATTGTTGATAAATTGATACATTTTTATATTAAAAATAAATTGAAGGAATTAGAATGGACAAAGAAGTAATAAAACCATCTCAGCTTGCTGATGACATGGTGTCATATGTAAAAAAATTCCAGAAATTCAACTAAAAAGTTAAGTCAAAACTATCAATAAATTTAGCAAAGTAGCAGGATCTAAAACAAAGCCACATAAGCCATCAGCATTTTTATATATTGCCAACAGAGCCCTGCAAGACGACATAGCAAGAGATACTCCATTTAAAATAGCCACAGTAGAATAAGATACCTAGGAGTATACCAGAATATAATTTCAGAATATTTTGTACACAAATAAAATCAGATCCAAATAATTAGAGACATATTAATTGTTCATGGATGGGCAGAGCCAATGTAATAAAAATGACAATTATACCTAAATTAGTCTATTCAATGCCAATTAAGTTACCAAAAATTATTTTGTTGTTAGAAAAAGTAATACAATTCATTTAGTAGAATAAAAGATTAAGAATATCAAAAGAATTGATGGGAGGAGAGGGAAGTAAACAAAGAAGGTCCAGCAGTACCAGGTTTTAGATTGTATTATAAAGCAGTAGTTATCAAAACTACCTGGTACTAGAGAAAGAATTGTGGGAGTAGAAACACAGAAGAAAAACAACTGCTTGATCACATGGTTTGATGGGAATATGATTGGGGTTATAGACCCTAAATGATCACCATAGTGCAAATATCAATAATGTGGAAATAGGTCTTGATCAGCAACACATGTAAAACCCAGTGGAATTGCTCGTTGGCTAAGGGAGGGAGGAGACAGGAGGGAGGAGGGGAGGGAAAGAACATAAATCATGCAACCATGGAAAAATTCTCTTAATCACTTAAATAAAATTTAAAAAACTATCTGGTACTAAGAAATAGAAAGATCAGTGGAACAGATCAGACATAGGAGAGATGGCAGTAAAAGATTATAGTAATTTGATATTTGACAAAACCATAGATCCAGGTTTGGGGGATAAGAAATCACTATTTGGTAAAAATTGCTAGGATAATTAGAAACTAGTTTGACAGAAACTAGGTATAGACCAATATGTTACACCATTCACTAAAATAAGTTCAAGATGGCTATATGATCTAGACATAAAAGGAGATACCATAAGTACATCGGAGGAACAGGGAATTAACTACCTATCAAATTTATGGAAAGGAGAGGAATTTATGAGTCAACAAAAAATGTAGTACATTGTGAAATGTAAAATGGAGAATTTGAATACATTAAACTGAAAAGCTTTTGTATAAATAGAATAAAAGCTGCCAAGATTAGAAGGAAAGCAGAAAATTAAGGAAAATGTTTATAGACAGCCTCTCTGAGAAGTCTCATATCTCAATTGTATAGTGAATTTTGTCAAATGTATAAAAATAAGAGCCATCCTCCAACTGATAAATGAACAAAAAGGTATGCACAGGTAAATTGCCAAAGGTTATGAATAGGCAGCTTTCAGATGAAGAAATCAAAATTATCAATCATCTAAAAATCTGTTCTAAATCTCTCACAATTAGAGAAATGCAAATCAAAACAGCAGTGGGGTACCACCTCCTACCTAACAGACTGGCCAATACAACAGTAAAGGAAAGTAATGAATGCTGGAGGGGGTGTGGCAAAGTCAGACATTAATGCATTGCTGGTGGAGTTGTGAATGGATCCAACCATCCTGGAGGGCAATTTGGAACTCTGCCCAAAGGGCACTAAAAGAGTGTCTGCCCTTTGATCCAGCCATAGCACTGCTGGGTTTGTACCCCAAAGAGATCATAAGGAAAAAGACTTGAACGAGAATATTCATAGCTGTGACCTTTGTGGTGGCAAAAAATTGGACAATGAGGGGATGACCTTCAAATGGGGAATGGCTAAAAGCATTGTGGTATATGTTGGTGATGGAATACTATTGTGCTCAAAGGAACTGCTTGATTTCTATATGAACTGGGAGAACCTCCATGAACTGATGCGGAGCAAAATGAGTAGAACCAGAACATTGTACTCAGAGACTGATACACTGTAGCACAGTCAAATAATGTAACTGACTTTGTTGCTGGCAGCAGTGCAATGACCCAGCACAATCCAGAGGACTTATGAGAAAGCAGCTAACCACATCCAGAGGAAGAACTGTGGGAGCGGAAACGCTGAAGGAAACATTTGTTTGATCACTTGTTTAGATGGGTATATGATTGGGGTTTTGGTTTTTAAAAGAGTATTACAAAAATGCATAATATGGAAATAGGTATTCAGTGATAATAGGTGTGTAACCCAGTGGAATTGCTTATCAGCTCTGGGAAGGAGGATGGAAAAAGGGAGGGAGACAATATGAATCATGTAACCATGGAAAATGCTTAAATTAAAAAATAAAAAGATGTACAGACAATTTTCAGATAAAGAAATCAAAGCCATATATAGGGATGGGGGAAACGTCCTAAATCACTACTGATCAGAGAAATGTGAACCAAAACAACCAAAACCCCACAAGGCTAAAATGGCAAAAAGTCAGAACGGCAAATGTTGGCAGGGATGAGGATAAACAAGGACACCAACACGTTGTTGGTGGAGCTGTGAACTGATCCAATCATTTTGGAGAGCAATTTGGAATTGCATGCAGAGAGTTATGAACCTGGGTGTGCTCTTGGACCCAGCAATACAACACTATTGCCGGGTCTGCCTCCTCACTGTACAGTGAGGATAAGTACAGTGAGGAGATGTGATTTCATTTGTGCACTCTCTTTGTTTTCTTTGAATAGGGAAATGCTTGTATTGTTTCATTTGCAAACACTGGAAAAATGACTTGGAAAAGAAGTTTGTTCTTTGAAAGTTTGGGAAATTTTACCTGTTAACCAATTGCAGCAGGAGCTCTGGGGACTCTATTCCCTAGACTTTTTTTAAACCCTTACCTTCCGTCTTGGAGTCAATACTGTGGATTGGCTCCAAGGCAGAAAAGTAGTAAGGGCTAGGCAATGGGGGTCAAGTGACTTGCCCAGGGTCACACAGCTGGGAAGTGTCTGAGGTCAGATTTGAACCCAGGACCTTCCAGCTCTACATCTTTCTTCCTCTGAAATTCAGTAACTTCATCATTTCCTTTGGCTTCCATTTTGGCCATTAGACATACCTTTCACTGCACTTCTCATGGAGTTCACACATCATTTACATGTGACATGCTTTGAGGATTGGTGTCATTCCTTGGTATTTGGTACAAGGGCTCTTCTTCATTTCAACTGTGCTGGTGCCTCTATGCTTATTCAATTTTCTCCTTCTTTCTTACTCTTATTGAAAAAGCAGCTTGAAAAACAGAGCTTGAAAAAGTCAAAGGTGTGGCCTTTTCTACGGCCAGTCTAATGATTTTAGACCAATATTCATCATTGCCCTTCTGCTCCTGTCCTCTGTGCTCTTTAAATCTCTTTAAGTGACGGCAAATCCAAGATTCTTTCCAAATTCTTTAGTCTCTGTCTCTGTCTGTCTCTGTCTCTCTCCCCTCCTCGGTGCTGTCCATTTGCCTCTAAGAACAGTCTTGGCTGCACCCATAGACTTTGAGAAGTGGTGTTAGTGCTATTGGCTTTTAAATATCCTGTTTGGGGGTCGGATGTCCCCTTGAGCTGAATTCGGAGTGAACTGCTTTTGTCTTCAGCCCAGCCTCCTACTTTTTACTCTTATTACTCTTGCTTATTTCACACTCTATTGCACTGTTGGGTGAAAACCATCTGTGCCATTTCTGTCCTTTTAGTATGGCCAAGGTTTCTTTCCGCCCAATTCCCTTATGTTGAAGTTAAAAGAAAGTATTCTTCTGGGGCATCCAAGTGGCTCAGTGGATAGAGAGCCAGGCCTGGAGAAGGGAGGTCCTAGGTTCAAATCTGGCCTCAGACACTTCCCAGCTGTGTGACCCTGGGCAAGTCACTTAGCTCCAATTGCTTCGCTCTTACTCTTCTTCTGCCCTGAAATCAATATGAATAAGTATTGATTCTAAGGCAGAGGGTAAGAGTTAAAAAAATGAAAGTATTCTTTGCTTCTCTTAATTAATGTGAGAGATGAAGTTCAGAAAGACAGTGGACTCCTCTCAATGCATCACTAAGATGGAGTCAGAAAATCATTCCATCAAAACAAGTTAAGCATTCCCAACCTAAGGCCCTTTTCAGACAGATATGATTGAAAGTCCTTGTTTTAATTGGATAAAAGACCATAGGACAGTGATGGTGAACCTTTTAAAGATGGAGCGCTGGGCCCCACCCCCACACCACATGCTGGGTATACTCTGCTCCTCCCCCCCTTTACAACACACAGAGGACAGAGGAAGCATTCCCATTGGGCTGCTGGGTAGAGGGGCAGGTAAAGTGAGTAATGTCCTCAGTGAGTGTAGACAGGGGGAGGGGAGTGATCTGAGCACACTGCTCCCCTCCAGCTCTGCCTCCTGTGAGTTTCCTGCCCTACTCACTGGGCAGAGGGGCAGTGATGTGAAAAAATGTCAATAGGCAGGGTGGAGAGGGGGAGGGGAACAGCTCCACCCGAGTCCCTCTGCCTTTCTAGTAACAAACTCTAGGGGTGGGGAGTAGGGGAGGCAGGGTGACTGAGTGCCCACAGAGAGCTCTGTGCATGTCATAGGTTCACCATCACTGCCATAGACTATGTGGCTGGATAAGATTGAAAGTCCTTCTTTTGATTGGCTAAAACCTACTTGAATAACGAGGATAATTGGTTTTGTAGATTGCATGTTCTCATTAGCTAGCTTTTGAGATAAGATTGGAACTCTCAGGTAACCAGCAATGGTGAACAACCAGGGGAGAGACCATCTTTGCTTCAGGCATACTTTGTTCTTGCTTGCTGACTGTAACATCTGTAACACTGGCTCCTGAGGAGGGAATGAAAGAGCCTTTGACACACAGACACACTGAGTTCAAGAGTCTTTTGAGTAGGTGCTGGTTCCTCTCCATTAATTTCCTAAAACTTCAGATCAGCTCATCATATCGATGTCTTTGTTGTGAAGTCTTTTTAGCAGGTTTAAAATCTTCTGACGATGGATCCTTGGAACCTCTAACTATGTTTTCCTCCATGCCTTCCTGTGGTGCTATTGACCTTGCACTAACTGACCTGTCAAAGTGTTGGGAGTTGACAAATTGAAAATTGACATAGATTTATCAGAAAGGAAGTATTGTTTGGGGAAGGAAGAAATCATGTCACTGATACCTAGTAGCAAATCTCTTAATTTTGTGCTTGGAGCAACAATTTGGGACTTACTGCTGAGCCCTAGGTTAGCGGTGATCTGCATTGGCTGAGGGACAGAATCACATACCGAACGGATACTTTGTGTCCTGAAGCTCTTCTCCCCATATGTGGAAGATCCTTGACTTCCTCCCTTCACATTTAGTATTTCAACTCTACAGTGTCTGATGTTGTCACTGTCATTCCTACTTTCTTTTGACTTGCAGTTGTGTGATCTGTTGTAGAACTTCTTATTTAAAATCTTAAAAAAACTCTATTTCCTCTAATATATTAAGTGCATTTGGGTTTTTCCCCCCAAGAAACTCGTCTATAGGAACTTATGAGAAAGAAGCTATCCACAACCAGAGAAATAACTGTTGGAACAGAAATAAAGAAGAAAATCATAGGACTGATCACATAGTTCGATGTGGATAGGACTGGGATTTTGATGTTAAAAGTTCACTCTGCTGCTTATAGGAATAACATAGAAATAGGATTTGAACAATGATACATGGATAACCCAGTGGAACTGCTTGTCAGATTTGGGGGTGATAGTGTAACCATGGAAAACATTCTAAATATAAAAAGGAAAAAAAATAAAGCAATATACTTGAAATGAAAAAAAAAAACAACACACACCCTCTTCTTCATAGCCTTTTCTTTTTAAAAGGATAATTCCCACCATTCACATTTAATATAATAAATAAATATTCATTATGGTTTTTTAACCAGTTAATCAATAAGTCCTTACTATGTGTGTCAAGCACTGTGTTAAATATAAAGAATGGGAAAAACCTAACCACTGCCTTCAAAGAGCTCCCATTCTTTTTTTTTTTTAATAAACCCTTACCTTCTGTCTTGGAATCAACATTGTATTGGTTCCAAGGCAGAAGAGTGGTAAGGGCTAGGCAATGGGGGTTAAGTGACTTGCCCAGGGTCACACCCTCCCCTTCCCATGTGTATCTTCATGTGATACAGATTATCCTATTTATTTTATTTCTTCAAGTATCCCTTGGTACCATCTTTGATTCCCCCCTCCCTTTTTCTTTTTTTACATATCATCTTATAGCACTTATTATCCCAGTCTCTTCCTATGAATGATTCTTCTAATTACTATAATAGTGAATATAATTTATGAGAGTTACAAATAACATTTCCCCATATACTAATATAAATAATTTGATCTTATTGTAGCCCTTAAAGAAGAAAGTTTGAATAAAAATATTTTCCCCCTTTTCCCTCTCTTTCTTATTTACCTTTTCATGTTTCTCTTGATTTTTGTGTTTGGATATCAAACTCTCCACTTAGTTCTGGTCTTTTCTTTACAAATACTTTGCTCTCAGGGGTAGGTCTTTGGTGGTCTTAGTCAGCTGCCAAGGACCTAGAGGTGACCCTCGCTCACTCACTGATTCTAGCACGTGCTGGCTCTGACTCTGGCTCCGTAGGTGGGATTGGGAGAGCTTAGATCAGCACGTGTTTTGGTGGGAACTTTTTCATCCCCTTATAGTGTGGAAATGCCCAAATCCCACGTACCTTCAATGCTGCACCCTACTATAGAGTCCCTTTGTTCATATGACTTTTTTTTTGGTCTTTTGAGGTAGTCTATATTGGTAGGTGCTGAGAAGAGGAAGAGTCCTGCGTCTAGACTGTGGCTATGTTTACCCAGAAGTCTCTAAGTATAATTCTTCTAGCTACCCAGGTGATAACTATTTTTTTGTGCTTAAAGTACTTTATTAAACTAGATGTACAATTTGCAAATTCTTTTCAATAGAAATTTTAAAAGCAAAATTATAAAAGTCTTTCAATAAAAAAGTTACATAGTTAACAACAAAATTACACTTTTCTCTATAATACAGTTTCTGATATACTGTCTGAAAAATTAAATATGTTTTCCATGAACTGATCATTATAACCTTAGCTGCAATGTTGTATTTCAATGAGGATTTTCACAGTTATTTCAATTACTCATCAATAACAGGCTCATTACTTGACACAGAACCCAATGTTCATGTTTAGAAGATTTAAAAACAAAACTTGGCATCAAAAAAAGGCTTCAAGATACTGATGTGGTTCTTGTCTTGTTCTTCATTAATTCTGGTTAATACTCTGTGAACCTGAATTACATTTAGAAAATAAACTATTTTTAAGAGTTACAAATGTCTCCTTTTCTTATAGGGATACATATTTTAACTTATTGGGTCTCTTAAAAAAAGAATTGGTTTTGCTTTGTTTTGTTTTTCTTTTTCCCCCCTTTCCTAATTACTGTTTGATAATTCTCTTGAGTTCTGTGCTTGGGCATCACATTTTCTGTTCAGATCTGGTCTTTTCTTTACGAATGCTTGGAATTCTTCTATTGTGTTGAATGACCATACTTTCCCTTGTAAGAATATAGTCAGTTTTGCTGGGTGGTTGATTCTTGGTTGTAGACCTAGTTCCCTTGTTTTCCAGAATATCATATTCCATGCCTCAATCCTTCAGTGTAGATGCAGTCAGATCCTGTGTTATCCTCACTGTGGTTCCATGGTATCTGAATGACTTCTTAGCAGCTTGTAATATTTTTTCCTTGGTCTGATAATTCTTGAATTTGGCTATAATATTCCTGGGTGTTGTCAGTTGGAGATTAAGTACAGGAGGTGATTTGTGGATTCTTTCAATCTCCACTTTTCCCTCTTTTTCTAGAATGTCGGTGCAGTTTTCTTGGATAATTTCCTGTAGTATTTTATTGAGGCTTTTTCTTTTGTCATGGTCTTCCGGTAAAACAATGATTCTTAAATTGTCTCTCCTGGAATGATTTTCTAACTCTTCTGTTTTGTGAATGAGGTATTTCATATTTTCCTCAATTTATTCATTCTTTTGATTTTGTTTTATAGTGTCCTGCTGCCTTGCGAAGTCACTTGCTTCTAATTTTTGTATTCTGATTTTTAAAGACTGGATTTCATCACTGGATTTTTGGTCATCCTTCTCCTTCTGGTCTGATTTTCTTTGGAGGTCATCTTTCATCTTCTTTGCCTCATCTTTCATTTTCTTTCATCTTTCGTTTTCTTTGCCTCATCTTTCTTCTCCTTTGCCTCATTTTCAAGCTGATTCATTTTGATTTTCAAGACACTATTTTCTTATTTTAGTTCAAGTGCCTCTGTTTCCAGACCACTTATCTTGCTTTTTAAGTTCTTTTTCCAATTGTCTCCAGCCTCTCTTAATTGTATTTTGAGTTCTTCCAAAGCCTGTGTCCAATTTGCTGGATTTTCTGTGTTTTTTCTCTGTATTTCTTCATCCTTCTGTTATGCAGTAAATAATCAGCCAAACCTCATTTTGTATGGGGCAACAGAACGTTCTATGTAATGTCTTAGGAACTACGAGCCCCTGCACATGATAACAATCACCCACCTTTCATGTTGGTCCAAGACCCACTTGTTATGCTAATCATCCACCTGTTATGGTAATCCAGCCATATTATTGATTAACAGAATACCCTATCCCAAAATATTGTCATCCCCCATAAAGTAGCTCAACTATGACTGCTTAACCCTATATAAACTCCACTCTGCCTCTGCCTCTTTGGAACTCACTTGTTGGGCTTCCCCTAGGTTGCTAGTAATAAACTTCCCCTTGCCTGAATTGCATTGTCTCTGTGTGCTTCTTGGGGTGGTCTTCCACTAGGACCCTAACATTTCTTTGTTACATTTGCTTTTTGTTCATTGCCTGGCTAGAAGCTGTCGATTGCAATTTCTTTTTTCTTTTTCTGTTGTTTGCTCATATTTGGCCCTTCTTTTCCACCTGTTGTTGCCTGCACTCTTGCTCCTCTCATTATGTTTTGGATCTGTGGTTTTGGGCTTTTCTGTCAGCCTTCCCCTTTGGAGCTTAGTCAGCAAATCTCTCAGCACAGTCTTTGGGAGAGGGGTGTTGGAGCTTAAGCTTCCCTGCCCTCTAAAGGCTTTGATGAGATTAAGTCCAACTTGTTTGAACTTGTAGAGCTTGATGTGCCGTTAGGCCAAAACCTTGGGGGGGGGGGCAATATGGAGTGTCTCTGCTGCTGTAACTAGGCTGCCTGCTCTGTGCTTCTTCTCCAACTCCTTCCCCACTGCCTGCATTCAATGCTCTGAGCCTGGAACAGCTTTTCCCACAAGGTACTCCCTCCAGACCAGCATCCTTGTCCACCCAGAGGTTTCATCTACCCTTGGAGGCTCAGTGCTCTAAGTGGGGGAGGGGTCCTGGGACCTTCCTTCTTCCTTCCCCTTAGACCCAAGTGTTCTCAAATTCAGGCTTTGGGGGAGTGTACCTTTTAAGTTGAGTCCAGCTGGAGGGTTCCTTGGCTCTGTCCTGTTGTTGGGTTTGATTTTCAGTCCCTTAGGAGCATTTAGTTTGTAATCAGTAAGGAAGGGTTTTCAGAGGTCTAAACTTTTGCTGCCTCTATGCCACCATCTTGACTTTCTACATACACCTAATTTCCAAGCCATACTGTTTTCCAGTTTTCCCTGCAGTTTTTGTCAAATAGTGAGTTCTTATCCCAGCAGCTGGGATCTTTGGGTTTATCGAACACTAGAAAGTCATTTACTCCTAATTTACTCCACTGAGCCACCCTTCTATTTCTCAGCCAGTACCGGATTGTTTTGATGATCAATGCATCATAGTACAGTTTAAGATCTGGTACTGCAAAGCCACCTTCCTTCATGTTTTTTGGTTTTTTTATTAGTTCCCTTGATATTCTTGTTCTTCCAGATGAATGTCTTTATTATTTCCTCTCATTCTATAACATAGTTTTTTTGGTAGTTTGGTACAGCTCTGAATAAATAAATTAATTTCAGTCAAATTGCCATTTTTTAAATATTAGCTCTGCCTATCCATGAACAATTTATGTTTTTCCAATTGTTTAGATCTGACTTTGTGTGGAAAACATTTTGTAATTGCATTCATATAATTCCTATGTTTTCATTGACAAGTAGATTCCCAGGCATTTTATATTGTCTAGAGTGATTTTAAATGGGATTTCTCTATCTCTTGCTGCTCGACTTTGTTGGTAATATACAGAAATGCTGATGATTTCTGTGGGTTTATTTCATATTTCCTTCCATTTATTATTTCCACTAGTTTTTGAGTTGATTCTTTAGTATTCTCTAAATATACCATCAGAGCATCTGCAAAGAGTGAGAGTTTAGTTTCTTCATTGCCTACTTGTACTCCTTCTATTTCTTTTTCTTCTCTAATTGCTACTGCTAGTATTTCTAGTACCGTGTTAAATGAGAGAGGTGATAACGGGCATCCCTGTTTTACCCCTGATCTAAGTGGGAAAGCTTCTAACTTATTACAGATGATGCTTGCTGTTGGCTTTACATAAATACTGCTTATTATTTTTAAGAAAAGCCCTTTTATTGCTATACTTTCTGGTGTTTTCAGTAGGAAGGGGTGTTGTATTTTGTCAAAGGCTTTTATTTGTGTCCTAAGAAGAAGTTGGTAGGATTCCTCCTTTGCCGATTTCCCCAAATAGTTTGTATCCTGTTGGGGTTGATTGTTCTTTAGATGTTTGATAGAATGCACTTGTGAATCCATCTTAGCAATTCCTAGATCATTTGTTCAGTTTCTTTTTCTGAGATGGGATTAGTTAAGTATTCTAGTTTCTCTTTTGGTAATCTGTGCAATTGGCATTTTTGAAAATATTCATCCATTACATCCAGAATCACAGGGAGCCTTTGCAGGGCACATGCTGGGATCCTCCCCTTTTCAGATAAGGCAATAGAGACAGGAAAGGACTTGCCCAAGGTCTCAAAGGCACAGGCATGAATAGAAATGACTTAGGACCCTGGCCCTCTGATGGCAAAACCAGTCCTCAATCCAACACCAGGTAGCCCCCAGGCCACTTCTGACCCTTGCTGACTCTCCTCCCATCCTTCTACCCACCTCAACAGCCCACCATCCAATCCCCCAGGAGAACGTTGGAAGGATGGGGACATGCATGGGCCTTGTGGGATGGGCCAGGCCAGGCTTATGTGATCTGTCCTCAAATACTGGGCACTGATCCTTTCAGAGGGGTGCCCATATTTATTCCCCTGGCCTATCCTTGCCCCCTCCAGGCCCCATTCTGGTTCCAATCTCTCAAGCCCTTCCAGCCTTGAGGTCTTACTTCTTTTTCCAGGCTCTAGGACTTAGGAGGCACCAAAATCCAGCCTGCTGGGTGCTTCTTGAACCAATCAGGCCTGAGCCCATATTTACTGGGTGGATGCATCCCCCAGAGCAGGCTGAGGAAAGTCAGAACCCTCTTTAGTCTATAAGTGAGAGGAGTAGAGGCAGGGGAAGAACAAATGAAGGAGGGAAGTTGGGAGAGATAGAAAGTGATGTGTATTAAAAAAGATTAAGACTTTCAGTATTGAGAGGGGGAAAGAGTGGAGACCCTCCCTTCTCAAAGTGAGGTTGTGGGGAGATATCTGATGTTTAGGTTTGGCTCAGAGAGAGGAGAGGAGGTTTGAAGACTCACCCCCCCCTTCTGCCTTCCCTCCTTATCTAAAGCTGTTCTCCCCGAATCGCTCTTGTCCCTCTTGTCCCTCTTGTCCCCCATTCACTACTTGAGACCAAAGGGTCTCCCCTTGATCTGTTCACTCACACTCAGCTTGGGGAACAGATAACTTTTAATGTCAACTCAGTCAGATAATACAAAGAATAACTAGCAGGGAAGGAATTGGAAAAAGGAAGATGGGGAAAGGGGGTCCCTGTCTCTATCTTAAACCCTTTTCCTCCCTCCTCAAGTTTGGGGGGACCTCAGGCCTTGGCAGCCTGAGCCCCCTGAGAGAAAGTCAGGTTGACTCACCCCTGGGCAAGAGGAGCTTAGGCAAAGTCTGCTCAGGTTTCTCTTCAGAAAGTCCCTTCAATTGGGAAATGTTGGGGGGAAGATTTCCAATCACCAGCAGGAAAAGTGGGTCACCCTTAGGAGAAGGTCTTTTCCCATCTTCTGTCTTCAGTCTCTCAAGACTGAGAGAGACCAACTCCTCTACCAGCCAGAGTTTTCTCCTCAAGATTCCAAACTCCTGGGGCCCCTCCCCCATCGAAGTGATCAATTTCACATACTCTTCAGCCTGGCACTTTTCTCTAGTGCCAGCCTCTGTCACAGATGGCAGCAAAGAAAAGGGCACCCACTGCCCGGCAAAGGTGGAAAAGGTACACGGTGGGGTGGAGCATTACTGTTCAGTGAAAATAATGCATTCAGAGAAGCCCAGGAGAGCTTCCAGTCTGGAGAACAGTGGCCTGGGCTCACCTCTCTCCTCTCACGAGGGTGGGGGGTGACAGGTACAGAGCAGTGCATACACTATACACTGTGGGCATCTCAGACACATGGATTGCCAATTTTCTCTAGGACACCATTGAGTCTGACTGTGCCTTTGGGACTGATGATGAGTAGCAATAGAATAGGAGGCATCCCCGAAGTGCTTTCAGTTCTCTAAAGCACTGGACAAATATTAACTCATTTGCTCTTCATGTGGCCCTGGGAGGGAAGGGTTCATAGTATTCCATTTTACAGATGAGACCGAAACAGAAATGGAAGTGACTTGCTCTAGGTCACATGGCTAGGAAGTATCTGAGGCTGGATTTGAACTCCAATCTTCTCAGCTACAAATCCAGCACTCTAGCTACTGCAGCCCCTTTGCTCCCAGAGACCTCGGATAGGGAGCTCACCACCAGCTCTTACTTCAGGCCCTGCCTGGTGCTGGCAGAGGGGACTGACTCTTGCCTGATGTCTACAAAGGGTATTAATGAGGACCATCATAGAAGACACCAGCCAGTTCCTCTTCCCCGTCCCCCAGACTTGGATTTCCAATAGCTCCGGGGAGTTCTCGCCTTGGATCTCCTGTTGTCTGCTACAGACAGATCAGTCTGTGAGGCATTCCATGGGTCAGCTAAAGACACACAAAGGTTCTGCCTTTCCCTGGATTGTAGCAGGTGGCTGTTGTCCCAGGGAGAGGCCCGTGGGGCTCCTGTTTTCTGTGACCTTGGAGGCTTGAAGCAGGCCATGTGCCCAAGGCAGGATGAGCATCCCACCATCGAGCAGCAGCACCCTGCTCTTTCCTGAGCTCCCAGAGCCTGGAGGAAAAGCTGAGGGCCAGCCCCAGAATGTCACCAGCTCCCCAGGTCCCAGCCAAGAAGTTCGTCCCAGGAACACAGGCACGCTGACAGAGAGTTAACAGTCAAAGAGAAACTCCAACCTGCTACAAACATTCTGCACTATTGAAGAGTCTTGTGCCAAACTGGACACTGAATCACAGGCTGAATCTTCCTGGGGAGACATGGAAGAAACTCCCAAAGAGGAAGGAAGGAAAGAAAGAAAGAAAGAAAGAAAGAAAGAAAGAAAGAAAGAAAGAAAGAAAGAAAGAAAGAAAGAAAGAAAGAAAGAAAGAAAGAAAGAAAGAAAGAAAGAAAGAAAGAAAGAAAGAAAGAAAGAAAGAAAGAAAGAAAGAAAGAAAGAAAGAAAGAAAGAAAGAAAGAAAGAAAGAAAGAAAGAAAGAAAGAAAAGAAAGAAAGAGAGAGAGAGAAAGAGAGAGAGAAAGAGAGAAAGAAAGAGAGAGAGAGAAAGAAAGAAAGAAAGAAAGAAAGAGAGAAAGAAAGAAAGAGAGAAAGAAAGAAAGAGAGAAAGAAAGAGAAAGAGAGAAAGAAAGAGAGAAAGAGAAAAAGAGAGAAAGAGAGAAAGAAAGAAAGAAAGAAAGAAAGAGAGAGAGAGAGAAAGAAAGAGAGAAAGAAAGAAAGAGAGAAAGAAAGAGAGAGAAAGAAAGAAAGAGAGAGAGAGAGAAAGAAAGAGAGAAAGAGAGAGAGAAAGAAAGAGAGAAAAAGAGAAAGAAAGAAAGAAAGAAAGAAAGAGAGAAAGAAAGAAAGAGAGAAAGAAAGAAAGAAAGAGAGAGAGAAAGAAAGAAAGAAAGAGAGAGAGAAAGAAAGAAAGAAAGAAAGAAAGAAAGAAAGAGAGAGAAAGAAAGAAAGAGAGAGAAAGAAAGAAAGAGAGAGAGAAAGAGAGAGAGAGAAAGAAAGAGAGAGAGAAAGAAAGAAAGAAAGAAAGAAAGAAAGAAAGAAAGAAAGAAGAGAGAGAAAGAAAGAGAGAGAGAAAGAAAGAAAGAAAGAGAGAGAGAGAAAGAAAGAAAGAAAGAAAGAAAGAAAGAAAGAAAGAAAGAAAGAAAGAAAGAAAGAAAGAAAGAAAGAAAGAAAGAAAGAAAGAAAGAGACCAATACACCAGGAAGGGCAAGAGGCAGGCAAGGGCTAGTGGCACGACTGACAGCAATGCCAGGTGACTGGAAGCACTGGAAACACCAGAGGAAAATGGGAAAAGCTGAATGGAAGTGCTTGCGCAAAGGCCATGAAGAATGAAGTCCAGGAAGAGGTCCCCCATGGCCCAAGAGTCCAGATGTAGTTAGTGGCAAGGGCAGACTGAGAAACAGACTTGGAAGGTAGACTGGGAAGTTCCACCAGGGATGAGGAGGAATAAAGGTTCTAGATGGGAAAAATGTTGGAGAAAGTTTCCCAGAATGGTCCACAAGAATCTCTCTCTAAGGGGGAAATGTAATGGGACTTTGGTGGGGAGGATTGGGGATCTGAGAGCTGGGAAACTTCCAAATGAAAGACAAAGAAAAGGGGGAAGCTGGGTAGCTCAGTGGATGGAAAGTTATTATTTCTGCTTTTCTGCATTTGTATGCCATGCTTCTGTGACCCAGTGTATGGTCCAGTGGAATCGTGCATCGGCTATGGGAGAGGTGGGGGGGGGAGGAAAAGAAATGATCTTTGTCTTCAATGAATAATGTTTGGAAATGACCAAATAAAATAATGTTAAGGGGGGGGGGAGAAAAATTAAAGTTAATAGATACATGGAGAAAAACAAATAGGGACAAAAAGGAATACACCTTCTTTTCAGCAGCACATGGTACATTCACAAAGACTGACCATATACTAGGTCATAAAAACATGGCAAACAAATGCAGAAAAGCAGAAATAATAAATGCAACCTTTTCATATCAAAATGCAATAAAAAATAATCAGTAAGGGTACATGGAGAGCCAAATCAAAAATTAATTGGAAATTAAATAATATGATTCTCCAAAATCGGCTAGTTAGAGAACAAATCATAGAAACAATTAATAATTTCATTGAAGAAAATAACAATGATGAGACATCCTTTCAAAATCTATGGGATGCAGCCAAAGCTGTACTTAGGGGGGAAATTTATATCCTCGAGTTCATATATTAACAAATTAGGGAGTGCAGAGATCAATGAATTGGACATGGAAATCAAAAAACTTAAAAGTGAACAATTTAAAAATCCCCAGATGAAAATTAAATTAGAGATCCTAAAAATTAAGGGAGAAATTAATAAAATCAAAAGTGAAAGAACTATTGAACTAATAAATAAGACAAAGCTGATATTTTGAAAAAACAAACAAAATAGACAAAGTATTGGTCAATCTAATGAAAAAAGGAAAGAAGAAAACCAAATTAACAGTATCATAGATGAAAAGGGAGAGCTCACCTCCAATGAAGAGGAAATTAAGGCAATCATTAAAAACTATTTTGCCCAATTATATGGCAACAAATATGGCAAACTAGGTGATAAGGATGAATATTTACAAAAATATAAATTGCCTAGACTAACAGAAGAAGAAATAGAATTCTTAAATAATCCCATATCAGAAAAAGAAATCCAACAGGCCATCAAAAAACTCCCTAAGAAAAAATCCCCAAGGCCAGATGGATTCACAAATGAATTCTATCAAACAGTCAAAGAACAACTAATCCCAATATTATATAAACCATTTGACATGATAAGCAAAGATGCAATTCTACCAAATTCCTTTTATGACACAAATATGGCAAATTGGCAATGAGGAGACCAAGCTTTCACTCTTTGCAGATGACTTGATGGTCTACTTGAAGAATCCTAGAGAATCAACCAAAAAGCTAGTCGAAATAATCAACAACTTTAGTAAAGTTGCAGGTTACAAAATAAACCCGCATAAGTCATCAGCATTTCTCTATATCTCCAACACAGCTCAGCAGCAAGAACTAGAAAGAGAAATTCCATTTAAAATCACCTTAGACAATATAAAATGCTTAGGAATCTATCTGCCTAGACAAACACAGGAACTATTTGAACACAACTACAAAACATTCTCCACACAATTAAAAATAGATCTAAATGATTGGAAAAACATCAATTGCTCATGGGTAGGATGAGCTAACATAATAAAAATGACAACCCTGCCCAAATTAACTTACTTATTTAGTGCCATTGAACTACCAAATTTTTTTTTACTGAATTAGAAAAAAAAATAACAAAGTTCATTTGGAAGAACAAAAGATCAAGGATATCCAGGGAAATCATGAAAAAAAAATGCGAAGGAAAGTGGCCTTGCAGTCCCAGATCTCAGGCTATACTATAAAGCAGCGGTCATCAAAGCAATTTGGTACTGGCTAAGAGACAGAAAAGAGGATCAGTGGAATAGACTTGGGGTAAGTGACCTCAGCAAGACAGTCTATGATAAGCCCAAAGATCCCAGCTTTTGGGACCAAAATCCACTATTTGATAAAAATTGCTGGGAACATTGAAAGACAGAATGGGAGAGATTGGGTTTGGATCAATATCTCACACCCTACACCAAGATAAACTCAGAATGGGTGAATGACCTGAATATAAAGAAGGAAACTATAAGTAAATTAGGCGAACACAGAATAGTATACATGTCAGATCTTTGGGAAAGGAAAGGTTTTAAAACCAAGCAAGAGTTAGAAAAAAATCACAAAATGTAAAATAAGTAATTTTGATTATATCAAATTAAAAAAGGTTTTGTACCAACAAAACCAATACAACCAAAATTAGAAGGGAAGCAACAAATTGGGAAACAATCTTCATAAAAAACCTCTGACAAAGGTTTAATTACTCAAATTTATAAAGAGCTAAATCAACTGTACAACAAATCAAGCCATTCTCCAATTGATAAATGGGCAAGGAACATGGATAGGCAGTTCTCAGATAAAGAAATCAAAACTATTAATGAGCACATGAAGAAGTGCTCCACATCTCTTATAATCAGAGAGATGCAAATCAAAACAACTCTGGGGTATCACCTCACACCTAGCAGATTGGCTAACATGACAGCAAAAGAAAGTAATGAATGCTGGAGGGGATGTGGCAAAGTCGGACATTAATGCATTGCTGGTGGAGTTGTGAACTGATCCAACCATTCTGGAGGGCAATTTGGAACTATGCCCAAAGGGCTATAAAACTGTGCATACCTTTTGATCCTTTAATACCATTACTGGGCCTGTATCCCAAAGAGATCATAAAAAGGGGGAAAAATCTGTTTGTACAAAGACCTTTACAGCAGCTCCTTTTGTGATGGCAAAGATTGTGGCAGGTGTCCACGAGGGGGTGTCCCTCGATTGGGGAATGGCTGAACACACTGTGGTATCTGATGCTTATGCAATATTATTGTGCTCAAAGGAATAATGAACTGGAGGGATTCCATGTGAACTGGGACGACCTCCAGGAAGCGATGCAGAGTGAGAGGAGCAGAACCAGGAGAACCTTGAACACCCTCACAGCAATATTAGACAGTGATCAACTGTGCTAGACTTTGCTCCTCTCCACAATACAATGATCCAGAACAATTCTGAAGGACTTGTGACAAAGAATGCTCTCGATCCACCCCCCAGAGAAAGAAGTGTTGACTTGCGATGCAGATCAGAGCAGTGGATTCTTCACTTTAGTTTATTCGGCAGCTCTGCTTTCTGGGATCATTCTCTTACACCAGTGACCAATATGGAAGTGTGTTTTGCATGATAAGCCATGTATAACCCAATCCAATTACTTACCATCTCTGAGATGGGGCAGGGAAGGGAGGGAGCGACACAATTTGAATCTTGTAACTTGGAAAACATTTGTTGAGCATTATGACATGTGATTGGGAAAACAAAATACCTTTGAATTAAGTTTAAAGAGGAAAACAATAGCTAAATGGTTTCTTTGTGTAATTTAAGAAATAACAAAAGGAATGAGTCGCTCAAAAGCTAATAATTGGGCTCCCCTTGCAGGTGTATTTCCCTGAAGCTTGCCTCCAGGACAAAGGACAGACTCAGCCACTTGGTACTCGGGCCCCAGGCAAGTTGGTCCCCAGGCCATCTTTCCAGACATTTCTGCCATTGCCATCCTTCTAATCAAATATGCCCTGAGCTGTCCTTGTCTCCAGGCTGCTCCCCTGCACCAGCCAAGAAGAGCCGCCCCCAGCCCAGGCCAAACCTGGTTCCTGCAGTGGCTGCAGAGTCAAAGGGCAAGCCTTGGCTCGGTGGGGGGTTGGGAGTCCCATCCAGAGAGACTTTGCTTCTATCTTAAAGCAAACAGAGTCGGGGCCTGGACCTTGCTCTGACCCTGGCAGGCTGGAGAGGCCCAATCAATGGCCCCACAAGCTCCCTGGCCACAAGCTCTTCCCCAAACAAAGCCTTGTTTGCTGATGTGTGGGACTGTGGATGAGAGACCCAACGCCTGGGCCAGGGTAGCTCCCTCCAGGCGTGTGTGTGCCACCTGCCCTTTGGGGTCCTGCTTAAATGACGCCCTCCATTCGGCCCCCTCAGGTCTATCGGCTCCTCTATCCAGGGGAGACGCTGGGGAGGCAAAGACCGAAGAGAATCCCGCTGCCCTCCCAGAGGCTGCGGTCCATGTCGGGGAACACGTCAACAGGAGCAAAGGCAACATGACTGGGGCAGGAGTGGATGCCTTAGAGAAGGGCCTGAGGAACAAGCTAAGCCTTGAAGGGAGTTGATTCTAAGGGGCCTGGAGCAAGCATCCTGGGAGTGAGGGATGGTCCCTGCAAAGGTTCCGAGGCAGAGAGGATGTCAAGGGCAGGAATCCCCCAGAATGCTGGGCTGTCCGGGGCACAGGGTGCAGGAACGGGTATGGCGTGAAATCAGTCTGGGAGGCAGGAGGAAGGCAGACGGAGAAAAGTCTGTTCACTCCCAGGCTGAGAGGTGCCCATTTGTAGGGGCACCCCGTCATCCACAGTGAAGCTGGCTGGTGGCACCTCTGACTGTTTGTGATAACGTCACGAGCTGGTGAGTGGGCATCAAGAAATCATCAAGGAGCCGTGTAGGATTCGAATGGTATTTGGAAAACCCTGGCAGAGAGCCCTGGTGGCCAGGGTCAGCAGGACCTGGGAAGTGGCCAGCTCAGCCTAGCTGCCATCTGCTCTGCCATCCCCACCTGCCCTGAGGCTGGGGAGCTGGGCATAGGGGCAGGATGAGAGATGAGTGTGGGCTGCCCATGGGAATTGGCTGTACCCAGCATCAGAGCAGTCCCTGCCATCTGGTATCGGGTATCTTGATGGCCAGCCTCACAGCCGTATCCTCTTCAAGGGGTCTTTGAGAAGCAGCCTCCATGTTTGCCTTTGTCCTTATGGACGCCCTGAATGGCAAGGGGAAGTTGATGGTGATGGTGGTGTGTCAATCATTAGTAAAGACACCTTCACAAGGCTGGTTGCCTGATGTTGTGAGGCCACCAGACAGTCTTCAGCACTACAATAATCAACCAGTTTGTGTTGCGAGCAGCTGTGCCGAGAATGTGCAGGACAGACCCATCAAAGCCAAGTGCCCGTTCTGTGCCAGGCTCTGCACTAGTCCTGGGGTCACACAGGAAAAGGGAAGCAGTCCCTGCCTTGGCCCCATTCTCAGTTCCACGGCTCATCATTGCAGGGGGTGGAGCAGACACTGGGAAGAAAGGACATGTTTGACTCTGCTAGGAACCCACCTCCAAAGCGGTTCTGGGACAAGAATGGTCTTACGATGGTTGGCCAGCCTGGCAAATGAGAAATCGAGAGCCTTTGGGAGCTGGGGGAGCAGCAGGCAGGCCAGCTGAATAACTATAGCACCCCTGGGGTGAGTTTTGTAGACGC
This sequence comes from Monodelphis domestica, assembly GCF_027887165.1. Classification (NCBI taxonomy): domain Eukaryota; kingdom Metazoa; phylum Chordata; class Mammalia; order Didelphimorphia; family Didelphidae; genus Monodelphis; species Monodelphis domestica. Next base: position 2,333,645 of record NC_077234.1, read on the forward strand.
TGGACTGACACAGGGCTCTGGGTGGCTTCAGTGACTTGATGGTACTGAGTTCCATTCCTTGATCTCCTGTGTGAGCTTTGTGTTACTTCCTGTGGTTTCTAGCTCTAAGAAGCAACAAAAGAGCCTCACATGGCTGATTCAAGTTCTCTGGAAGGTTGTCTGTGTGGGTCAGTAATAAGGAGGAAATTAAGCTGAACCACATAAAGCCCTGCCGGAATGTGGAGGAACGGATTGGCTGGTAGTCTTGGAGGTCAGAGTCAGGCTGAGATTTGGGCTCTTTGACCATATCCTCTCCCCCTTAGAAAGCGATGCCAAAGTAGAGGGGGTGACCACTAGCAGTAACCCCAGCTTGCTTGCTTCCTTTTTTTCTGAAAATTTTATTTGATTAGTCAATTTGGAACATTTTTCCTTGGTAACAAGAATCATATTCTTCCCCTACCCCTACCCCTTCCCGTAGCCTTGGCGCAATTCCACTGTGTAACCCCAGTTTTGCCTGGTGCCCTGAGGGGACCTGGGAGCGGGTCACAGGAGGCCAATGCCATTCCATCTGTGTCCAGGGTTGTACCATGTCACCTAAAATCTAGCTGTACACCTTTGGCCTTGTAAAGATAATTTTAGGATTATGACTTAAAATCTAAATTAATTGGTCACCAGGGAAAAATCCCAAATAAAATACCCATCAGTCTGGAAATTTATGGTAATTTAAATTAATATAGAGGGAAGGATTTAAGGAGAAAGAAGGAAGAGGATATAGGATTTCTTCCACCTGGCCTGTGCCAGGGGAAGTTCAAGATCTCCGCTGCTGGATCTCTGAAGGAGATTAGAGGCTTCTAAGAGGATAAAGTTTGGAAAGTAAAGGAGGGAAAACTCAGCCAGAAACTCACCACTGAACCAGACAATAGCTTGTAGTCACGCCAAGATACCAAAAGGCCCAGCACGCTGCCACCAGCCAACTCTCTGCTGCCAAAGGGTACCAGAGAGAGGAAGTAATGCGAAATATATAGACCTTTTACTCTTGTGTCCCCTCCTTTAAATTTTCACATCTACCAAAAACATCAGAGGCTTTGTCTCCAGGACTGCCCATTCTTTAGTTCTCATCTTCTTTCATTAGATTATATCTTTTGAGTTACTTAACACTTCTTTGTTAAGTTCACCTTTTGTGAGTTACTTAGCCTTTTTGTGATTAATTTAGCCTTTATAGTTACTTAACACCTTTTTGTATTAAGATCTAAAAATAGATTTAGCTTAAAGTTCTAGCTTCACTATAAAGTAAGAACTAAGTACCTTCATTGTTCAATCAGGAGATTACAATTTCATCTTCTCCATAAAGTAAGATCTAAGTAGGGTGGAGTAATCTAAATTTCACAGCCCTAAGGACAAAACAAAGGAAGGTGAGCCTCTGCATCTCCTCCAATGAGGAGCTATGTGTGAGGCCACACACTGCAGGCACCTGAGAGATGGCTGTGGAGCGAAAGGAGAGGGAGGCCCTGTCAGCTCTATCTGGACCCCTGCAGCATTGAAGCAGCCTCTTGTCTGGGGGCTCACAGGGTGGGCACTGGGACCTGCACTCTGCCACCTGAGCCCAGGGGGACCGTGGGTAGGCCACTTCACCTCGCTGGGTCTCAACTTCCTCATCTTGAAAGGGACAGATTGGCTCAGATGACCCCTAAAGGTGGTCCATGGCCCTATAATCCTGCCATCTTTCCATTTAATTCCTCAAAATAGCTTAAGTACCCCTCTATGTGCGGAGGCCAGAACAGAACAAGCAGCCTGGGCCTAGCCTTCTATCCAGCCCATAGCCCTGTGCCAGCCACACCATAAGAGGGGCTTAATCAATGTGGTTGGCCCCTATGATGCCTATTAGCAGCCACATACCCCAAGGGACAGACAAGCGATGGCACATATCAGGTGGGCCAAACCACCAACACTGCCCCTCCTCGGACCCCATGGAGACAGCCCAGGACCCGGAAACCAAGAGCCCTGGGAACAGCCAGGCTTCCAGTCCAGTGCCCAGGCCACCTTCCTGGGAAGCCACCCACCTCTGCGGGGATGCAGCTTGGCCTGGCTCCTCCGGGGCCCAGAAGAGAAAGTTCCTGCCCCCCCCCAAAGTTCTGGGCCCTTTCCCACATCTCAGCATCAGGAACAGAAGCTCTCGTCCAGGCCTGGGCATCGGGATCTGGGTGCCGGGCAGGCACTGCGTGTGTGAACCCCTGTGAATGAGGAGCTCACACTCCAGTGGGGGAGACGACATGCAAACGAAGACCCCTGGGGACCTCCCAGGGAAGACAGGCCCTGGCATGGAGGGGCACAGGGCTGGAGCTTAAAGGAAGCGGGGGGTCAGAGAAGAGAGGAGACAAGGATTCAGAGCGTGAGAGATTCTGGGCAAATGCCTGCTCGAGCAGGAGGATGGAATTCCTTACTTGAGAAAACAGATGGAGCAGCACTACTGGCCTGAAGAACCATTGGAAGGGACCGAGACGCCAAAGCCTGGAGAGGTAGGAAGGGCCCAGGTCGCCAAGGGATTCAGGCCAAGCAGAAAGTCACGGGAGTCTCTGGCTTCCTTTGCCTCGGAGGCATCAATGCCAGAAAGGGCAGAAAAGGGCCTCCTCTCTGGCCACCACAGCTGCCCACAGTCCCTCCCTTGTATTTCTGGGCTGACTGCTCCAGCCCGGACTGAGTCTTGACCCAAGGAGGGAGCCCGACTGGACCCTGTGGCCAAGGCAGCATTTCTTTCTGCTTGCCGTTCTGCTCCGTCAGAGAGGAGAATCCCACTGGCTAAGGCTCTCCCTAAAACCCATGGGGGAACACAGATGACCTCATCGGCCCTCCGGGTGGCCCCAGACTCCTGGAGGAGTCCTCACTCTGACCGGTGATCCCCACAAGGAGCTGTTCTCCAGACTGTTCTGTTCTACCTCCTCCATCCAAAGTGCCTGAGACCGATTCATAGCTCTGCTAGGAATGCCTGGCTGGGCAGGTCTTCCCGAAGCCCCTCCAGCCTTAACTCTCCACGTTTTGGGTCGCCCTGAGAGTTTGCAATTCTTTGAAAAGAATTTGTAGCCTGTGAGCCACACAGGCTGATGGTGGCCTGCCTCTGAGCCCTGCCTGTTCGTGTTAGCATGGTAGCCAACCATATCACACAGTAGGAGCTTAATAAATGCTTCTCAATTCACCGACTGCTGGATATCCGACTGATTAGAGACATTCCTGTGAAGAAGGTTTTACCTGGGGGCAGCTGGCTAGCTCAGTGGATGGAGAGCCAGGCCTAGAGACCGGCCTGGCCTCGGCCACTTCTTCCGGCTCTGTGACCCTGGGCAAGTCACTTGACCCCCATTGCCTAGCCCTTGCCACTCTTCTTCCTTGGAACCAATACCATATTGACTCTACGGAAGGTGAGGGAAGGGTTAAAAAAAGATGATTTTCCCCAGCTGTTGTCTTCGTTCTCATCCTTGCTGCATTGCTTTTGTTCGTGCAGAAGCTTTTTCATGTCCTGTCATCGTAATGACTGAACTTCTCGTTTCAGTCCTTCCACATCCTCATCTTCCATTGTACATCTGGCTAAGAATCCTCCCCGCCGCCGGCCTCGGGTCATTTCCCTCTGATTTTAGGGTCTCTGGAAGACGGATCGTGCCGAGCTCGTGCCAGCAGAAGAGCCTGCGATCCCATCCTCCCAGTCCAGGTTAGTCTGGGTCCAAGGAGAGCGGCAGGAAGGGATTCCCCAGGAGAGCCGCACTGAGTCAGAGGAAAGCGCCCCATCGCAGAATCACCCCCGTGCCTGGCGGGACAATAGCTCTGACCTAGCTACAAGAAGGAGGCCTCCACGTGGCCCTGAGACCGCCCCGGCGCGGGCTGGTAGACACCCCCACCAGACTGAACCCCAGCAAAGCGCAGCCCCCCAACTCGGCACTTTTAGAGAGGGACGGCAGGGTGGGGAGGCAGCGCACCAAGCTCCCGCCTTGGGGAAAGGGACTCGGATGATGACGGAGGACTTCCATTCGGACGGGCAAGCGTGGCTGTGTGACATCCGAAAGGTGGCCCGCCCAGTGCGGCCCCCTCTGGCCTGGGCAGCCTCCGGGCAGCAGCCAAGCTTCTTCTTGGCAGGGCTCTTGCCTGGTGCACAGCTGCCGCTGGCCCCTGTTGTCCGCAGCCTGGGGAGGTTGCCCGCTCCCTGGGGGGGCGCTCCTCTTGCCCAGGGTGAGCGTGCTTCCCCGGGGCTCTTTCTGTGCCCGCCAAAGCTCTGGCACGCCTCGCTGCTGCTTCCAGCCTCCGTCGTCACCCCCCAGAGCAGAACTGGGCTGGGTGCGTGGCCACATTTCTGGCTCTTACGCTACAGGCTAGCCGAGCATCCTTCCCTGCGGTCTCTCCTTCCCTCCTAGGCTTTGCCTGGGCGCTGGTGTCTGTCTGGCCCAGAGCCGTGTTTGCCTGAGGCCGTGTTGCACTTTGGCATTTTCAGCACGCGGAAGGCCTAGACTCTGGGGGCCCACCTGCTTCTGAGAGGCTCAGGCCTGCCCCCCAACTTCCGCAGGGGCACAGGCTCCCCCAAAGAAGCCCACAAGGGAGGGCCCTTGCAATAAAGTCAGCCTCATGGGCAGGCGGAGCCCATACAAGAAAAGGGCCCGTTCTTCCTCGTTCTCCCGCGACCGATTTCCCCGCTCCGCACCGACCGACCACAAACGCTTTTACAAAGCTAGAAAAACAATGACTGAATCTACCTGGAAGAGGAGGAGGCCAAGACTATCAGGAGAATCAAGGGGGAAAAGGTGAAGGAAGGAGGCCCAGCAGTGCCAGACCCCCAAACCAGCTGGTCCCAGCCGAGGACTGGAGAACGGGCGTAGGAATGAGTCTGATCGTCTCATGGTGGAGAAACCCCCAAACGCCAACTTATGACCTGACAGCAGTTGCTGGCACATGTGGCGAAGGGCTGGGCAGAAAGTCCCCTCCTCCTATCCCAAGCCAGGCAAGGCCAAAGTGGGTGCCTGCCTTAGCCCCAGAGTGGCTCTAACGAGCAATCGGGGGGGGGGGGGGCAGCCAGATCTCTGGAGAAGGGAAGGATTTATGAAGAAATGAAACACGGAAAACGTTCTGGGGGAAAAGGCGTCACTGGGATGACACTCAGCTGAAGAGTTTCTGCACGAGCCAAACAAATAGTCGAGATCAGGAACAAGCGCGAACCCGGGGACTGCATCTGGCAGCGAGTTCCCTGGAGAACGGCCTCCAAGGTAGAAGAGCAGTCGGAGTAGCTCCCAGGGGAGAAGGGATCCAAGGATCTGAGCAGGCGCTTTTCCGAACAGTTCAAAGCTGGCTGGAGTCCCGGGGGAACATGCTCGAAGCCCCTCTTGCTTAGAGAAATGCCCACAAAGACAACGCTGAGGTGCCACCCCACACCTGTCCCATGGGCCAGGATAACAGAAAAGGGAAATGACCGGTGCTAGAGGGCAGCCATTTGGAACCCCGCCCAAAGGGCTCGCAAATTGGGCCAACCCTTTGCTCCAGCAAGACCACCACTAGGTCTGGATCCCAAAGAGATCAAAGAAGAAGGGACAGGATGCAGAGGTGCCAAAATCTTTGTAGCGGCTCTTTGTGCTGGCAAAGTGAGGATGGCTGAACACGCTGAATGTGAGTGTGACGGATAAGAAACGGTGAGCAGGAGGAGTTCAGGGAAAGCTGCAAAGACTTACATGAACTGATGCAGAGCGAAGAGAGCAGGACCAGGAGAGCTGTAGAGCTGTGAATGCCTTGGTGAGGCTCGAGGCTCGGCAATCCAGTGACAATTGTGAAGAACTCCTGATGAAAAGGGCCCTCCACCTCCACAGAGAGAACCGAAGGGTCCGAGTGCACTTTGAAGTGACTATTTTTGACTTTCTTTGTTTGTTTGACGGGTTGGTTGTTTGGTGTGTGTTTTCTTTCTCAACATGGCTAATATGGAAATATGTTTTACATGACTGTACATGTATAATCTAAATCAAATTGCTTGCCTTCTCAAGGAGAGGAAAGGGGAGGGGGAGGAGAGAAGAAGAAAATCTGGAACTCACCATTAAAGAAATGTTAAAAAAAAAAGTTTTACTTGTATTCACGAAATATTTAATGAAATAAAGACATTTTTTTTTTTAACCCTCACCTTCCGTCTTGGAGTTAATATTGTGTATTGGCTCCAAGGCAGAAGAGTGGTAAGGGCTAGGCAATGGGGTTAAGTGACTTGCCCAGGGTCACACAGCTGGGAAGTGTCTGAGGCCAGATTTGAACCCAGGACCTCCCGTCTCTAGGCCTGGCTCTCAATCCACTGAGCTACCCAGCTGCCCCCATAAAGACATATTAAGAAAAGAAAAATGGAAAAAATTGCCTTGCCCTGCCCCAGAGGCTGTGGATGAAGCAATGAGCCTCTGGTCAGACAATGAACAGGGCAGGCATGCCCATGACTCCTGCTTGGCCCCCTCAGCATCGCATTCCCCAAGTTTAGGAATTCACTCTAATTCCAAATGGGCTCCCAAGCTTGAAACATGCTGTCTTCTCTCTCTCTCTCCTCTCCCCTCCCCTCCAAATCCTTCCCTTCCTTCCCGGCCCAGTTCCGACTCCAACTCCTAGCCAAGTTCTTCCCCATCCCTCCAGGACTGTCTTTCCTCTACAATGGCCTATTGCGTCCCAGAGGTGATCCTGGGCCCCCAAAGCCCCTGGGAACCCCAGGCCAAGGAGGTGCTCCAATGAAGGGCCCACTGGCTCATTCCATTGAATGTTTGGTCATCTCCAATTACCCTGTAGATCACTGGTACAGAATGGCTGCTGAGCAGGGAATGAAGAGGGAGAGACCCTTCTGATTCCACACTGGAAGCTTTATTCATCAGTCACCTCAATGCAACTTTCCCCAGATGAACAAGCCCTCATGAGGCACCTGCCATGTGCCAGGCATTGCCTTGGAGAGGTCCAAGGGTCCAAAGGCAAGAAAGAAAACATTCCCTGCCCTCTGGGAGCTGACTCCTCCTAGAGGGAAAAAATAGGAAGAATGTCCTAAGTCTGGAAGACAACTCCCCGGGGCACTAAGCCTCTAGGTTAGCGCTCTTGGAGGAGTGCCCAGGTCACCTAAGGTGGAAGCATCTATGTGGAAGATGCTGACATCTGGCTCTCTCCTCCTATGTAGGTAGGGGTAACATCTTTCTAGGGGTCTGCACAGAGCAGGCTGCATATAGGAAAAACTACCACCCTGGGAGAGCCTAATCTTTTCTGAAAGCATCCAGGGGGTGAAGGTCCTGCTCACTTCCCAACTTGGTTCTCTTTATCCTTGCCAGACTTCTTCTGCCTTCCTTCTTGACACATACTATTCCATCCAGTGATCCTGGACTCTCTTGGTTGGGGCATTTTTTTCTGTCTTCTGGCCTCTTTGGCTTTCCTCAAGTTCTAACTTCAATTCCATCTTCTCAAGCAGTGATGGCAAACCTATGGCACAGGTGCCAAAGATGGCACACAGAGCACTCTCTGTGGGCATGCAGCTGCCCTCCCTCCCCCCAAAGTTCATTACTAGAAAGGCAGAGGGACTTGGGCAGAGCTGCTCCCTTCTCCCTCTCCATTTTACCTGATGACATTTTTTTCACATCACTTCCCCTCTGCTCAGCAGCCCAATGGGAGCACCCAGGGGGTAAAGTGGGCAATTCACAGGTAGCAGACCTGGAGCTGAGGACATTCCTTACTTCACCCACTCCTCCACCCAGCAGCCCAATGGGAGCACTTTCTCCCTCCCTCGCCTGTGTGGGGTAAGGGGTCATGGGGTGTACCTGGCACTCAATGGGGCAGGGCTACACACTCCATTTCTAAAAGGTTTGCCATCACTGTTCTAGAGGAAGCCCTTCCCAGTCTGCTTCATTCCAGTGCCTTCTCTCTGTTAAGGATTCCTCATTTATCCTGTCTAAGACTTGTTTGCTGCTTGTCTCCCTCAGTAGATTATAAGCTCCTTGAGGGGAGGGCTAGTCTACTTCCTCCTTTCTTGTCCTCAGTGGTTTCCACAGTGCCTGGTACAAGTAGAGGCTGAAACAAGGTTTCTGGACTGACTGAGTAGGAGACCAAATGTTGCTCTTGAGATGCACATGACCAAGAGCTGATGGGTTAGAGTGAGCAGTCTGGATGCACCAGTGGAATCAACAGATAGCAAGGGGAGTTCCATCAAAGAAAATGGCCACCAGCAGGAGGATGGGTCCAGCCTCTGGCATAGATCCATGGAAGAGGTGGACCAGGAATTTGTTGGGCAGTTCCAAGAGGATAGGAAATGTTTGGAAGGCGTCCTTGCATACTGCCCAGAGCTGAGAGGAGCAGTCAGGAGGCCAGGGTCATTGGACTGAAGTGTCTGTGTCAAGACTGGAATGGATGAAGGGGTACAAGTTGGGAAGGGCTCTGAGTGTGCACCGAAGCATTTCCTTTTTTTTTTTAATTTGGTAAATTTTATTTAATTAATTAATTTAGAATATTTTCCCATGGTTACAACATTCATGTTTTTTCCATCCCCTCCTCCCACCCCTCTGATAGCCGATGAGCAATTCCACTGGGTTTTACATGTGCCATTGATCAAGACCTATTTCCATATTATTGATATTTACACTAGGGTGATTGTTTAGAGTCTCCATCCTCAATCATATCCCCATCAACCCATGTGATCGAGCAGTTGTTTTTCTTCTGTGTTTCTGCTCCCACAGTTCTTCCTCTGGATGTGGATAGTGTTCTTTCTCATAGATTCCCTCTGAGTTGTTCAGGATCATTGCATTGCCACTAATGGAGAAGTCCATGACATTTGATTGTACCACAGAGTATCAGGCTCTGTGTTTAATGTTTTCCTGGTTCTGCTCCTCTCACTCTGCATCACTTCCTGGAGGTCGTTCCTGCCTCCATGGAATTCCTCCATTTATTGTTCCTTTTAGCACAATAGTATTTCATCACCAACATATACCACAATTTGTTCAGCCATTTCCCAATCGAAGGGCGTCCCCTCATTTTCCAATTTTTGCCACCACAAAGAGCGCAGCTATGAATACTCTTGTTCAAGTCTTTTTCCTCATTATCTCTTTGGGGTACAAACCCAGCAATGCTATGGCTGGATCAAAGGGCAGACATTCTGTTATCGCCCTTTGGGCATAGTTCCAAATTGCCCCCCCAGAATGGTTGGATCCATTCACAACTGCACCAGCAGTGCATTAATGTTCCAATTTTGCCACATCCCCTCCAGCATTCATTACTTTTCTTTGCTGTCAGGTTAGCCAATCTGCTAGGTGTGAGGTGATACCTCGGAGTTGTTTTGATTAACATTTCTCTGATTATAAGAGATTTAGACCACTTTTTCATGTGCTTATGGATAGCTTTGATTTCTTTGACTGAAAATTGCCTATTCATGTCCCTTGTCCATTTTTCAATTGGAGAATGGCTTGATTTTTTGTACAATTGATTTGGCTCTTTAGAAATTTGAGTAATTAAACCTTTGTCAGAGGTTTTTGTTATGAAGATTTTCCCCCCAATTTGTTGCTTCCCTTCTAATTTTGGTTGCATTGGTTTTGTTGGTACAAAACCTTTTTAATTTAATGTTATCAAAATTGTTCATTTTACATTTTGTAATTTTTTCTAACTCTGGCTTGGTCTTAGAAAGTATTTTCTATTTGCTGCTGGAGGTTCTAGGGAGCCCCTGGGCTTTAGAGAGTAGATGTTGATGTGGTCAGGGCTGTGCTTTAGGAAAATTATCTTGGTGGCTGAGTGGAGGGTGGATTGGAGCAGGGTAGGCAGATACCAACTTATCCCCCCACCCCAGCCACCTGCTGAAGTCACCAAGATTGAGGGAAGGCAGCCCAAAGCAGCAAAGGCAGCCTGGAGCTCAAGAGCGGAGCCCACCCCACTGGACTCTGCTAGCCAAACCAAAGAGAAGTGGAGGGATCATGGTCAGCCCTCAAGGGACCACTGAGGATTTGTCACCTTATGCCAAGTCCCCTCAGGCTGAGTCATTCACACACATGCCCTGTTCTTGCCTACCCAGAAGAGTGGATACCAAAATGTAGCTGAGGAAATGGGAAGAAATGGGGGCAGGGCAGGAGTGGTGCAGCAGGTGATCAGGGTACGTGAGCTGAGCTTTGGAGGGTGTTAGGACTCTGGGAGGTGGATGTAATTCAGGCCAGCCTGTGCAGACCCCACTAAGGCCTGTGGTCAGGAAAGTACCCTCATTGTGAAGTTGCCTCAGAGCAGAACTGGAGGCCTGCTGGTTGGGGCCTTCTTGTTCAGGGTCTCCTGGCAGCTGAGCGGTCCTGGGATCCTAGGGCCCCAGCCCAGGGGTATTTCCACTGTCATTGTTGCTGGGCTTGACTTTGGTCTCAGAATTCTACAGCTCAAGATCCAAGATTCCCTTCAATGGGTCTTTGCGTCTTTGGGAACCATCTTCTTGAGTTGAGATGGCTTTAAGAACCCAGATGCTCTGTGGCTAAGCCTTTGCTGGACATGGAGCCTCGCTGCACTGAGCTAGGCTGGGCCCCCAATGGCAGACGGTCTAGACACCCAGTAGGCACGCTATAGGCCACTTGGTATGACAGATCCTGCCCCAACATGTGCTCTAAAGGCCTAGGGTCCAAGAGGAGCCTTTTGGGGATAAGCAGACCTGAGTGTCTGAAGACATGTTTCAGCCCATTCTGCTCCCTCCCAGGAGGTGAGTTTCTGGAAGGCAAGAGCTATCATTGTTTTCCCCTTTGAATCCCTCCCCCCATCCTGCCTAACACAGTGCCTGGCACAGTAGGTGCTTAATAAAGGTTTATTGACCCGCTCATTAGCACCTAGTAGGTGCTTGATCCATATTTGTGGAATTGAACTGAGTCTAGGCCAAGGTCCACCCTCCCTGCCCTTCCCATGAACATTTTATAAATGGGAAAAGTAAGACCTCAGAGAAAGGCATCTATCATCCACCAATGGAGAAGCATTTAAGTGCCATTGTGTGCACTGGGTCCAGAGGACACACAGCCCTAAGGGAAAGTGTCCCTGCCTTCAGGGGGCTTATGTTTGTTCTATGGGCGGAAACAAGGTAGGTTGGGTGGGGGCTGGGCAAGGAGGCACCTAGGAATCAGTCCTTCAGCTGAGCTTTGAAGCAAGCTGAGGGGCTTAAGAGCTGATGGGGAGAGAACATGCATTCCCGGCATGGAGAACACTCCTGCCAGAGGCACAGAGAAGGAAGGGCCCCGGGGGCATAGGCATAGACTCGGCTTCCCCTCCTGGCTCTAGGCATCCCCCGTGGGCTGAGGGAGGGGGAGGGCTCTTTTCTAGCGACATAGTTGATGAGCCCCCACCAGTGTGGTTCCCTGCTCCTTGGGTCCGCCAGATTCACTCAGCTTTGAGGAAGGAGAATTTTCTCAAGTCAGTCAGAGAAATCCAATCCAATCCAATGGACAGTGATTGGTTAAGAGCCTGCCTGGGCAGCGCTGGGCTAAGCCCTCCAGGAGTTTGTAATCCAATGGGAGTGGGGAAAGCAGCCTGGGGAGAGTGGAAAACCTGCTCCCCAAATCGAGGAGGCACTCAGCAAGGGCCTGGGCGGGAGCGCACACATGGCAAAGGCAGGCCCGATGGGACCGATTTTCTGCTGGGCTTTGGGGAGAGCTCCGGACCTGGGGCCAGTCTGGCCTTGGCTCCTGAGGCCCCCAGCTGGTCCCGAGACGTTGCTAGAAAGAGTCCCCGACCTCCGGGTCACTGAGCACTAGTGGTCCAGGGCTCACCGCTCACTGCTTCAGCTGCCTCTGGGCCATTTCTCGGACCCTGGCTCCTGGCTCCTTCCCTCTGCCCACATCCTGACCTTCTCGTCTCTTCTGCCCTTTGGGGTCAACCCCCTCATTTCACTGCTCTCCCCGGAATGGCCGGCGGGCTGCGCCTCCTCTCCTGCTCCTTTCCTTCGGCAGTTTGCAGGTCCCTCCTCCCCCCGGCTCTGCCGGCTCTTTTTGGCTCCCTTCTCCCCGGAGTTGGCCCCCAGGACGGGCTTTTCCTTCTCCCTGCATCCCCCTAAGCCGAAGGTTCTCCAGGCGGCCTTTCCGCGCGCCCCCCCCCCCCACTCCGAGGTCCGCCTGCCTTTCAGACCTCTGAAACTCAACCAGTGCCAAATCTCCTCCTCTTTCACAGCCTACGAGTCTCCCTCAGCCCCTCTCAGCCTCCACAGCCAATATGGTACCCAAGTGCGTGCGTTGGCTCCCCCTCTGCAGCATCTCTCCAAGCTGCCCCCGGGCTAGTGCCTCACTCGGACTCCGGCAATAGCCCACTGGCGGGTCTGCCCGCCTCAGCTGGGGTTCGTTAGCCACCAAAGCGATTTCCGTCAAACGCAGCTTCAGAGCCGGCCGCCTCCGGCCTCTCCCGCCCCCAGACTCTTTGTCCCGGGACTCCGGCCTCCGGCCGTCTCCCCTGCCCCACCCCCCAGGCCAGACAAAACTCCTCTCCGTTCGCCCCGCCCCCCTTCCCAAAGGTATAGCCTGTGTGCCCACCCCGCCCATTAGACTGTAAACACCCGAAAGGCAGGCAAGTCCATCCCCTGCAGGCCCGTAGTTGTGGCTCTCTAAGGTTTGCAGGTGAACGTCTTAAACCCTTTGTCCCCGCCCCGCAGGGGGTCTTGCCCAGCTTCCCCGAGCGCCCATTATGGGGCATCTGTCCGTCCTGCCTAGCGGAGGTAGACAGGGAAGCAAAGCCCCTTGAGGACAGGTCTAGGCAGCCGCAGCTCAGGTGGAGCTTAGCAGGGAATTGCTTTGACCTCCCCATCATGGAAGCACGAAGACGCCCAGGCCGGGAGACCTCCTCAAGAAGGAGGCGGGGAGGGGGCGGGGCGACGGCGGCTCCGCGTGGGGGCGGAGCCGGAGAGGGTAGAGAAGCGCTCGGAGCAGCCTCGGCCAGGGCACACTGCGCTTGCGCGGAGCGGCTCGAGTGCGCATGCGCCGAGCGGCCCTGCGCGCAGTGAGCCTGTGGCGGGGGACGAAGAAGGAGCTGCCGAGGCCGAGTGTGGGCCGGAGCCGGAGCCCGAGTCTGAGCCCGAGTCCGAACGGAGCCGAAGCCGAGGAGATAGAAGCAGTGGGAGAAGCGCAGCGCAGCGAGGGCGAGCGCCGGCAGCGAGGGTGACCCGGGCGAGGCCGGCGGCCTGCCAGCCCTTCGGGCCGCCCCGGCCCCGGCCCCCCGGCCCCGGCCCCGCCAACGCGCCGGTGAGCCGGCAGCCAGCGAGCGAGCGGCGGCTTCCTGTCCCCCTCGGGCCCTCGGCCCGGCCCGGCCCGGCCCGGCCGGAGGATGACGGAGCTGCAGTCGGCGCTGCTCCTGCGGAGGCAGCTGGCAGGTGAGCGGGGCCTCCTGCGGCGTCCCTTTGTCCGCCTCTTTGTCCGCCCCCTCCCGCTCCGGGGCCGCCCGGGCCCGGGGTTCCCGACGGCGGCGGGGGGGGGCAGGGGGCGGGGGTGACTGGGGGGGGCCGGCAGGAGGCCGAGCATGCGCAGTGCGGCCCGGCGCGGCCCTCGGCGCAGGCGCAGGCGCGCTGGGCCCGGGAGGCGCCCGGCCGCTGCACAATGCCGCCCCACGTGCGGCCGGGTTTAAAGAGAAAGGCCCGAGGCCGCCCGGCCCGCCCCCAAGCCCCGCCCCCGGCGCCGCGGGGTTAGAGGGGGTTGCATGAGGGACCGCTGCTTCGGTTCTCTTTAGTGAGAGGGAAGAGACCCCGCCCCCATTCCGAGCACCCTCTCCTGTGCCCGGCCTTAGGGAATCAGAAGGGCCTGCCCTACGGGTGCCCCAAATTAGCAGGGAGGTGGGCGGGGCTCCAGGTATTTGGCACAGCGTGGGCAAAGGTTCAGAGACCAGAGGTAGAGGGCTCCAAAGCCTCATGGGCCCGAGTGAGTCCATGCTTGGGCCTATCGGTCCAGGGATACCTGCTTCTGTTGCAGCCCACCCAGGGAGGCCAGCTGCTTCCTTTGTAGAATGGGGTGGTGCTCGGGCTCCAGCCTGTGTCAGTGGGAACACTGGCCAAGGCCCCGCTTCTGGGAGGGTCCAGTCAGCTTCCCTTTCTTCAGACTCCATTTAACCGGCCTTTTCGCATTTCTTTCTTAGAACGGGCTTCCCTGAGGGGGCCCAAGGCCCAGACTCCCCAGAATTTCAGCGTCTAAGTGTCAGTAGCATGGCCGCTCCTGGTGAAAGTACAGAAAGAGCCCCCAGTCCTAAGGAAGGAGGCTGGGGGCCACAGTGGCTAGAGTCAGTGGGGAGACCCGGGGCCAGTCACTTCCTCCCTTGCCTCTGCCAAAAAAGCCAGAGCAGGGACACACGGAGGGGCAGAGGGAGATAACAAAGTGTAAGAAACAGCCAGATAACTCCCCAGGGTTAGTGGAAAAGAAGGGGCACTTGTGGCTGCCCCAGAGTCAGTGTCTACCCCCGCTGTGGAGGCTCCGCTGCCTGATGAATTGAGAGGGGTTTGAGAGGTTTGAGGGGTTTATGCAGGAGCTACAATTCCCTCAGAAAACTTGATAAGTTCCTTGGCTGGGCCAGACACAAAGGAACCTTTTGGGCACCTTTGTGATCCTTTACTTTCAATAAGTATCTGTTCCAAGGCAGAAGAGCAGGAAGGATTGAGCAATGGAGGTTAAGTGACTTGCCCAGGGTCACCCAGCTAGGAAAACATCTGTGATCATTGAGATTGTTTTCCCACCCTGAAGGGGGCAGCAATGATGCTCTCCTGCTAGAACTTGGCTCGGGGTCACCGTCAGGCCACTGTGAACCTTGAGACAGGACCCCCCTCCGCTCCAGAGCAGAGGGCTTTTCCAGACGGACTCCTGTTGGGAGAAGAGGGCTCCGAATGCTCCGAGCTGCCCCGTGGCCCTTTGAGCTGAGCTGGCGTCTGCCCCGAGGGTCGGAGGCTCTTCAGAGAGCTCCTTTGCCGCCGCCTGCTGACACGAGCACGGATGGAGGGAGGCTGGTAGGCAGGGGCTGGGCCCAGCAGAGGCTTCAGCTGAGCGCCGGACGGGGGTCCGGGGTGAGAGAAGCGGGGGGGACGCAAGCGCGCCCAAGGGGTGAGCTTTGGGAAGCCAAGGTGAGGCCCACCTGCGGCGTTCTCTTAACTCGGAGAGGCCCTGAGCAATCTCGGCTGGGCCCGGAGCTGGCCTCGGAGCTGGCCTTTGGTTTCTCCACGAGATTTCTTTGATTAAGCCCTTCCCTTCTGTCTTGGAATGGACACGGGCCGAGGGCCAGTGAAGGCTGGGCAGTGGGGACTAGGTGCCTTCCTCAGGGCCCCCGGCCCGGAGTGTCTGAGCTCCAGCTTCCTGGCCGCTCGAGGGGCTTGCTTCTTAGCTGCGGAGAGTCATGGAGGGGTGTCCCAGCTCTTGTTCGGGGCTGAGGCCTTCGTGAGGGCAGATGAGAAGCCTGTGGAGAAGAGCTCGTGGGGCTGCTCCAGGCCTCGGGCATGGAGGGAATGGTCAGAGCAGGGGGGATCACAGCAAGGAGCCAGCCAGCGGGGGCCGCCCTGTGACCAGGAGTGGGGGATGCTCTCAAAGAGGGCCCCAGAGAAAGCCCAAAGATGTCTGAAAGCCTGGGAAGAGGGATGGGCAGGCTGAGGGAGTCCGGGCCGGAGGGCCACATCCTGGGAGGTGGGGGGGTAGAGTTAGTGTGGGCCCCCCCACCCCCAGCATGAGGGAGGGCGGGCGGGCAGTGACAGTGATGTAAAAATAGAAAGAGCATCAAGAGAACATTGACAGGCCGGCAGGAGAGCAGAAGGAACTCAACCGGGTCATGGCTATCCCGGTAAATGGAGCAGACGCTTGGAAAACCCCGGATGCCCGTAACAAGGCCGTCGTTTCCTCTTTGCACTTTGAAGCGCAAAGGTTGTTGGTGTCTAAGTTAACATAAGATGACTTTTAATGTAAGAAATTTGGGGTATTGAAAGAACAGTAGACTTGGGCATCCCAGAGACGTCTCCTGCCAGGCGGACCACGGGCCTCCCTCGGGGCCCCTGCCAATCTCTCCCATGGGAAGCTTTCTGTATTCGGCCACAGCAGCCACTCATTTCCCTTTGGATCTGTTCGGAGTTCCTGCCTTCAGGCAGCGCAGGGTTTTTAGGGCCTTCTTGTCCAGACACTCCATCACGGGACCTCTGCCGGAAAGGTGCCACGGGTGGGAGTCTGTTAGGAAATGGGACGCTTGTGTTGGGGGCATCACCCAGAACAGATGGGGATGGGAGCTGCCCGCCAAGATCTCTTGGAGCTCCCCTGCAAGGCGGATCTCGCCTTTCTCACCCTTGAAACGCGCTGCTTTTGGCTTTGGCTTTTCAGGAGCCCCTCTGAAGGCTGGGAACCTTCTGGGGCAGGAGGGCTGGAAGGGCCTGCTTCAGGCCCTGAGGGGTTTCTGCCCTGTTGAGTAGAACCTTCTGGGAGGTGGAGCTGGGGTCTTGGCCTTGGATCTTTTTTTTACTTGAGGAGCCAATGAGGAAGGTAGGGCGGCTTGCCCAGGGCCACTCCACGAGGAAGTGTCTCGGCCAGGTCTGAGCCACCTGGCTGCCCCTTGGCCCTCTCTTGAATTGCCCGCAGAGATTTCCTCCATCTCAGCACAGCTACAGTGGCATTTGGCGGTCTTCCCTGTCCCCTGTCGTCTTCTCACTGTCCCAATTCACAGGAAGTCTCCTTGGGCTCTTTGCTGTCACACTGGTACTGCCTCAGTTTGCTCTTTCATCACCTTGTCTCTTGGAATCTGCCTCTCACCCTCACCTTGGTATGGATTAGCGGATGTTGCTCTAGCGTCTCTGGGCAGTAGATGCCCCTGGGGGGCCAAGGGTCCCCAGGGGCCTTGCACCTCCTTGCGTTCTCATCGGTGGGGAGAGCTTCTCCTTCCTTCCCTTCGCTGCTGGACTTCCTTTGCTTCAGCGCCACAAAGGTCCTCCTCTTATTGCAAGTCCAGCCGAGCTGTCCCTGAACACTCTTGTCTTCAGGAAAAGATGGGGCCAGACCAGGAACCCCCAGGCAGGGTAGCACCAGGCGAAGATGGGATGGGGAGAGAGTTAACGGGTGAAAATGTGGTCAAACCTCAACACTGTGGGGAGCATTTCCTGGGTCCCTCCGTGCCCCATAAAGCGCCCTTGTGGCGGCCCACTGACCTTGGAGGCTCCCTTCCTTCCCTCATTCCTTCGGTGGTTTATTCTTGGCTGGCTGTGGTTGGAAGGTCCTCCTGGGGGGGGGGGGCAGGGCGCACAGTAGGCCCTCAGCAGATGCCTGGGTGGAGGCCACCTGGGTAGAATCCTGTCTTAATTAGTTTAACAGGGCTTTGAATTACCAAGGCTGCTTCCCAGCTGATCAGATTACAGACCCTTGGAAGTCTCAAAGCCTGTGTAGACACGAGGACGGCTTCTTTAAGCGGCCTGTGCAGCCACGCTCTCCATTACTTTGAAATCTATCCTTGTGTGAGGCTTAAGCAAAAGGTCATTCTTAAAAGAAATCGGGGCGTTTTTCATTTTCGCTTCTAAAACCCATGGGTGGGGGGGTCCAAGGGCGGCTGACCTGGGAATGGCCTGGGTGACCGCTCGCTCCCGGTGTTTCTCTTTAGAATCGATGGGGGGTGTGCCTTTTCTCCCTCCCTGTCTTCCCCAATTGCGTATGATTTTGGGACACTGTGGCCCCTTGTCGTTGCCTTCAGAGCACTTCCTGGTGAGCCTAGAGCACGTCTGGATAGATTGGGGCGGTCACAGGTCAGGGTCGAAGATCCCCCTCCAGTCCAGTGGGGGGTGCTGCCATATGGACCCTCCCTTTACCCGGGAACCCCCACCGAGCCTAGGAAGGAGTGGCCTTCGACCAGGAAACCTCGGGAGGGGAAGGGCACGGCTCTCCCACTGCCAGTCCCTCCCTCGCTCTGCAGAGCCTGAGCGAGGCCATCGGAGACTCGGGGGCCGCTTCACCTCTCTGGGGTCCTGTGCTGGGACGGGTGTAGACTAAAACGCTTTCCTGAGAGGGCTGCTTCCCAGGGCTTGATTCTGGCCCGAGGTAGAGATGTTCAGAGCGGAGCTGGTGCCGCTGAAGGGGCAGACCTGGCTCTGGTTCCGGGGCTACATCGTAGCCCGTGAGTGGCATCGTGAGGCAAAGCGGAGGGCCCACCTGAACTTGCGGGTTCCCTGGTGGAGGGAACTCCCGAGAGGCGCTGGCGACACCGTGGGCTCCGTGGCTGGGGGCGGGGCCAGGTCCCTCCCGGGAGCCGCCTTGGCATCCCTCCGATGGTCTGACGGAGAGCAGCCAGCGGAGCCCGGGTCCCCTCAGGAACCGAGGACTGGCCTTTAGTCGCCCTCAGGCTGCCCTGGCCACGTCCAAGGCCTTTTTCCGCTTGGGGGTGCCCAGAGGAAGGAGCCTGCGCCAAGCGCTCTGCACACGGCTGCTCCCTATTGACTGGAGGAGTGGGGAGGAGGGAATCCCCCGGAGGGCTTGAGGTGGCGAGACGAGCATCCCGGCCATCCCCGAGGGAGAGCGTCGTGGGACCCCGAGAAGAAGGGGCGCTTGCCACCACGATGCCAACGCCCCGGAGGGAGGCCCGAAAAGCCGCTCTTGAGGGGAAGCCAGACAGAAAGAGGTGAGAGGTGCGTGGCAGGAAGGCAGCAAGTGCAGACCGGGATGGTGGGGGGAGATCTGGCCACGTGGGATCCAGGGCCCCCTTTCTTCCTTGCTCCTCCCGGCGGTCCCCCCAGCCTGCCAGCACCAGCTTAGCATTTCCCAAAGAGGACTCTTTCCCACCAGTCCCCATACTGCTCCACAAGACTTGCACCCGCAACCGCTTAACAGGGACATCCCAGTTCCCCCAGGGCTTCCCCAGCCTGAAAGGGCTCCCATGT
Organism: Monodelphis domestica; assembly: GCF_027887165.1. Lineage (NCBI taxonomy): Eukaryota > Metazoa > Chordata > Mammalia > Didelphimorphia > Didelphidae > Monodelphis > Monodelphis domestica. The sequence goes on from NC_077234.1 coordinate 2,352,435, forward strand.
GCTCCTTGCAGCGTGGATGTAGGAGAAAGTGCGGGGAATCTTTGTGAACACAGGCTGGCTGCCTTGGGGTCCGGGGAAAGTCACTGGACTTCTTGGGACCCTCCGTTCTGTGTCCTAAAGCTGGGAAAGTAAGACGCGGTGACGTGGACAGTCCTTTGGGGCCGTTTCTGCCGCTCTCCCCTGGGCCCGCTTCCTGGGCTTTGTCCTGCCTGCGACCGACTTTAACGCTTCCTGTGATCTTGGGCTCACACTTGATTAGCCCTCGGTGGCTTAAGAAGGCGATGCCAGGCCTGAGAAATTGGGGCTGGCAGGAAGCGTGTCACATTTGCGAGGGAGAACCAGGCCTGGAGGGGACGGGCTCTGCGTTGGCCTCCTTCCCTGCCCCCACACGTGGGTGCCTGGCACCTTGGTGCTTGTTTAGTGCTTCCGTCGTGCCAGGCCTTCTCCAAGGCGTCTCCATGGCTCCGTCCGTCCGTCTCGTCCTGTGCCGGCCTCCCATCTCGGAAGTCTGTCTTCTGTGCATCCGCCTTCCACTGAAGAGCCGCAATGACTCTGGGTACTGACGGCTTTGACCTCCCAGCCGGCTCCGGCAGCTCCACACTGTGAACGGGTTGCTGCTGCGACGCCCAGCTCTGACTGGGCAAACCTTTGTCAGCGAGGTGTCGTCTCCGCTTCTTAGTTCATAGAGCCGGCTGGGCTTAGCAGGGCTTTCCTGCCCACGAGCAAGCGGTGCCCCGCCCCCATTACGCCAGAAGCCCTTTTGGACATCTCGCCATTCGGGTGCGCCCCCTGCTCTTATGTGGCACGCATCTCCGCATTCCCAGAAGAAAAAGGCAGGAGGCTTTACTTTCCTGTCCAGGGTCTCCCCCAGAAGGGAGGGGAGGTCTGCTTCTTGGGAGTGCAGCCGGGGACTTGAACCTGGGGCCCAGCATGGCTCATCCTGAGATCTCTTTCCTTTCACGGACGACTGGCCCTGATGAAATCCGATCTAGACTTCTGCTCTCTTCCCACTCCTGGCCTTCAGTAAAGGCCCAAACTACCCCTTCCCAGCACAAGGAATGTCCAGGCAGAGCTACCGGGAGGTGGCCGCAGAGACTGCCTCTTGAGGGAAGTGGGGAAGGAAACCCTGAACGTTTGGGCTGGCTTTGGGGGGCTTCTCTGCAGGCCTGATTTCACCTGTATGGTAGATAGATTGCTCGCCTTCTCGGTGAGTAGTGAGTGGGAGGGGTGACTCAAAGTTTAGAAAAGAACATTAAAGATCAATTTTAAAATGTTAAAAAAAAGAAAGAAAGGAGGAGGGACGAGCTCCTAACTCCAGACCTAGGTTCAGGAGAATGGAGTGTGTTGTGTGTGAGGAACAAGCAGGCCAGTGTTCTTGGGTTATAGAGGGGAGTTGAGTGTAAAAAGCCTGGAAACGTAGGAAAAATTGGGTTTTTGTTGTTTTGTTAGAAATGCCAGACTCTGTGACCCCGCTGGGAGTTTTCTTTGCAAAGATACTGGGGTGGTTTACCTTTTACTTCTCCAGCTTAAGGAAACAGCGGCAACCAGAGTAAAGTGACTTGCCCAGGGTCACACAGCTATTAAGTGTCTGAAGCTGGATTTGAACTCGGGGAGATGAATCTTTCTGACTTCAGGCCTACCATTGAGCCACCTCGCTGCCAAGCAAAGAACTTGATATTTGAACTAAGACTGCAGCTGAAAAGAGAAAGGCACGGGCTGGGTACTGGGACCTAGGATTATCTGCGTACAGATGAACTGTCCAGATCCCCCAAGTATGATGATGGAGGGAGAAAAGGGTCCAGAACAGAGATGATGAGAAGGACCGGTCCTCTAGGTAATAAGACAATCAGGAGAGAGCAAGGTCTAGAGGCTAGGAGGTGACCCAGCAGTTCTTATGGATTTATTACGAGAGGCTTCCTGTGGCCTAGGACTGGGGACAAAAATCCCGCGAACAAGACGACTTTGATTGGCGAGAAGCACATTCTGTGCTGGAGAAAGGTCACTGAGGAGAGACCCATTTCGTTTCCCTGAGGAGACTAGAAGCCAGACTGTAGAGGGCCCAGAACAGAGGTACCAGACTTCCTCCTCAGCCCTGAGTCTTCCTTAGGGTCCATTTTCCTTTCTTTTCTTTTTTCTCCTGAAATCAAAACTCTTCCTTGTATCTTAGAATCAATATTGAGTATTGGCTCCAAGGCAGGAGAGCAATCAGGGCTAGGCATTTTTGGGGTGAAATGACTTGCCCAAAGTCACACAGCTAGCATATGAGCCAAATTTGAACCCAGGATCTCTTGCCTTCAGGCCTGGCTCTCTATCCACTGAGCCACTCAGCTATCCCCAGTCCATTTTCCCATGGCAAAATTCTGATGATGTTCCTTTTTTTTTTTATTCAACCATTAGTGGTTCACTGTTGCCCACAGGATAAAATCCAAGCTGGCACTCATCTTCCACGATGTTCTAAGTCTTCCTACGATCCTACCTACATCCCCAGCCGGACAGGCTCCAGAGCCTATTACTTCCTTGTTTGGGCTGCATGCCTCCCCACCCACATCTCCTCTTGAGCTGCTGCGAAGCATTCCTGGCTTGCAGGCTCCTGGAAGGGCTCAGGGCCAAACTGTGAGGCGATGTGTCTGGGTGAGAGAAACCAGGGCAGCGGCTGAAGAAGACTGGAAAGGTCCCAGCTGAGGGTTCTGCCCCTGACCTCCGTGTGCTCAGCAAATACTTGCTGGGGAGGTGACTTTAGAGGCAAAGCGTCTTCCTGTCAGACTTGCTAGACTTGGCTGGCAGGTGCATTTCCCAGGAAGAAGGCAGCCCTGATTTCTGCCCCAAAGGAAGGTGGGAGCAGAGCCTGCAGCAGCGCCCAGGAACCAGCGCTCGCAGTGCCTGACGACCTCAGACAAGAAGGGAGGCCGTAGGGTGGGAAGAGGCCTTTGGAGCCAGTTTCTCAGCTCTGTGTGTGTCTAATCCAAAGGAAGGATCCATCTCCCTGAGGAGGTCTCCACTCAAAAGAGAAGCTTCCCAGGCACCAGAAGATTTGAGAGGCGCTCTTCCAGAGTAGAGACCTAGACACAAAGGGAGTGATGCCCACTGGGAAATGGCCAACCACATCACGGCGCGTGGAGGGATGGGGGACGACCGAGCCGTGAGGATGGATGCAGAGAAGCCTGGGAAGACTCGGGGCACTGAGGCAAGGACAACAGGAGACGTGGCGGGAAGAGGACCGGCAGCCCCTCGGTAGTCGAAGGGCAAATGGGCCGTGTTCAGAAGCAACGTTGGGGAACAGTCGACCAGATGAAGACTCGGGCAGTCGTTCCTCCTCCACCCCCCCCCCCCCTTTACCTTGACGGGCAGCTCTTGGGGCATCAGGCAAAATGCCGTGGACTTTGGCCCTCGTTGTTGAGACGTAGAGACGAATTCAGGAGCTCTTCCCGGCCTCTTGGTAGCTGTAGGACAAAAGGGAGGCTGTGAGCGTGCGCCGTGCTCTGGACAGCGTTTGCGATGGGCTGGATGGGCCCTTAATCTGGCGCGCCGTGTTTGATAGCTTTTTCCGGCTGGGCTTGAGGTTTCTGGTGTCAGAACTGTGATCCCCGAGGGAAGCGGATGAGTGGCAACAAGATGGCAAAAGTGGGGCTTATGCGAGTCACAGCTGAGCACTTTCTCAGGTGACCCTCAGACGTGCCGCCTTTGTTCTTCCAGGATCTTAAAGAAGGCGGGGAGGTGTGCCGGGACACGGTTCTGAGGCAAATCTCTCATCTGGGCTCTGGAAGCCAGACTAGGCCTGGGCCTGGCATCTCAAAGACTCCTCTGAACGCAAAGTGGCTCCCCCTAGGGGAGGAGAGGAATCCGCACCCCCTGAGCCAGATGTCTTCTGGGAAGGAGGATTGCATTCCTAGTCCTTCCCAACAAGACAGCCTGGAACCCCGAGGACACCAGAGACCCGCCCTTCCGTGGCTCTCAACTTTTGGTGTCCTCAGTATGGGAGATGATGTCATGCAGCGTCAGGATTGATCGGACCGGGCGCTGCTCAGGCTGTTGTCTTAATAAGGAGTGCTCCTGTGGGGCGCTCCTTTCCCGTCTCAGGTTCTGGCCTCTGGAATCTGGGCTATTTTTACTTGTGTGGCTCCATGTACTGAGCTGTCTCTGATGACCGGCAACTTCTCTTGTAACACGAGAATTATGTAATAGGGGACCTGGGCGGCAGGGGGGGGTCTGAGGGAGCTGTCAGACACGCGCTGGGCGAGTGTCTTTTGAGCACCGTTGGGACTGTGCTCAGAATAATTCAAATAGAAATTGAACTGATTCTGAGAAGCTGGATAACATAACTGCTAATTGATTCTGGGGGAGGGGTGCTGGCCACAGTTTTGGTTTGTTTGGGTTTTTAGATCTTCCTTTAACTTTTGGGGAGCTTTTGTTTTTCTCTCCTAGTCCTTGCCCCGGATACCCTGAAGGGAGCCAAAAGGCTCTGCACACCGGCCTCAGCTAGGTCAGCCTCCATGGTCCCCACCCCTCCCCAGAAGAGAGGAAGACAGAGCTTCTCGTCTGTCTTCTGGGGCCAAGCATGGCGGGGAGGTGGGGGGCCTTGTGCTTCTTTCCTTTTGTATAGTTGGGGTTCCAGTGTGTGGCCTTTTTGGCACTTCACGTCGACTCGGGTAGGTCATCGTTTCCCAGAACATAGCGGAGGGCTGTTGCATTTACGTGCCATGACTTAGTTAGCCGTTCTGCCATCCATAGGCTTCCCTGGTGATAGTTCTTTACCCCCCCCCCCCCCCCAATGCTGCCCTGAATATTGTGGGGGGGGGCCTTCTCTTTGGTCATTGCCCTAAGAAAGGATCGTGAAAATCAAATGTTCAAAAGGGGGGTGTCAGGTTCGTTTTACTGAAGACGAGAGTAGAACAGTCGATAGAGATAAACTTGTGCACGCTGTGCCCACTGCAGAGATGTTCTGACTAGCTCTTCATGCAATTGGGAGGTGTCAAAGCGGCAATCTTCAAAAGCATGATAGAAAATTGGCTGGGGATTATCTAGTGCTTCTGGGGACTCTCTTTGAGACAACTAGTGCCCCCAAAGGCACGATTAGGTTTCGTTTTCTCCAACAGTTGCAGTAAAGAGAAGTCTAGTTTATTTGTTGCTGTATTGTTTCCGACATCTCTGCAGAGGCTGGAATTTCTAGAGAATTGCAGAAGGTGTTGGGATTGTCCCTTGCTAAGATTTCCTGGTTCTGTGGCTTCCTGTGACCACTGAGCGTTTCTAATTGTGGTTAAGCATTCTAAGAGGCTTCACTGAAAATACGGAGAGCCAGGATGAGCAGTGGCCTGGTCTGGGGGCCTCTGAAGTACTTCTCCACACTGGGATTTCTGTGAAAGGCAAGCAGATGGTAGAAGAATTTGACTTGCAAGTGAGCCGGTGAAGAGAGAACGATTGGAGACTCTCTGGGGGGGGGGGCATACGTTCTGGGGGCGATTGAGAACCTGGTAAGATTCATCCCAGACCATGACACCCGGCACTGTCCAAAGCAGGGTAAGGCGGTGCCACTGGCAAAGTCTCGGGCCACAGAAGTGCTGGTGTTGGGATGCCGCCTGGCAAGCGTGGGATTAGAGTGTGCTTGCCGCCGGTCTCAGACGTGTGATCAGAAGGACGGGAAGCCGAGGGAAGGAGAGCTAGTGAGCCCAGGGCCTATGCCTGCATCTTTGGAAGGAGGATGATCAGAGCCCCTCCCTCCAGGGGACTTGTGAGCCCTGGATGAGATCCTGTTTGTAAAGTGCTTTTGCAGCCTTAAAGGCCTCTAAGAATGCCCGTTGTTTTGGCCAGGATGCTTGCTGGGAGGTGTCTGTGAGTGGAAAGAAGGGATCCAGATGAGAGATGTTGGAGAAACCAGACTGGCAGCTGAGGAGTGTAATGCTTGTTGTAATATTGAGCAAGGGCCGCCGAGGAATTGACTTAGGAAATTCCTAAAATGAGACAGTCACGTCAGAATGGAGTCTATGGAGGTTTAATCACACTGGGAGAAGGGAAGGAGAGGGAGAAAAGGAGAAGAGAAGGGGAAAGGGGCTACTCAACCTCTGACCAAGGCAGAGGGAGTTTTGGGCCCAAAGGCCCAGGTGGAAGGACTCAGTCCTTGACTCACGTGACCGCTCTGAAGGGAAGCTGTCTGCGGGCGTCCTCCCTGTCCAAGCTCCTAATACCAACTCCGTCTCGCTCTCTCCACAGGAAGTGAGCGAATTCCAGAGGCTGTTCCCTACCTCACTTCCTGTGTCTCACACGTGCCAATGGTTGGCTCTAGCTTGGCTTAGGACAGCCCAGGTGGGCAGTTAGTGTCATTGACTAGCACATGCCCGTGTATGTGGGTGTGCACAATTTTGGGTGCTAGACCAAGATGGAGACTTTTAAAATTGAGTGCGGGTTTGAGACCCCTGCCGCCAGGAAGGCAGGACCGCTTGGCTCACTCGTTAGCAGTTGGGGCTAGCTGCTTTGCTCTGTGCCACCCTGGGGGCCTTGGACAGACCCCAGGACCTTTCTGGGCCTGTGTCCTTACTCATACTCTGGCCACTGGAGTATTCCTGGCTCTTCCCCTGGGAAGGCGAGAGCCCCCAGGAGGAAACGAATCTTGGAATGTTGGCTAGGGCGTGAGCTACGGAAGAGACCACCCGCCCGCATTTTCCATGCATTTGGGCACTGCTTCTGTGCTGCAGCATTCTCTGATGTTCCTAAAAGACGGATCTGGGGTCGTCGGCCCTCTGTGGCTCCCTCTCCCTTCTAGGATCCAATACGAAGCTCATTCCAACTGCTCGTCCTTAGCGACTTAGCAAGTCCTGCTGTGTTCCACGCCCTGGGCCATTCCAGTGCCATTCCCGAGCTAGTTTGTGCCCGTGGGGTCTGGGGGGGGGAGACATTGGAGAGAAACTCTCTCTGGGGCTTGACTTGCTTCTTGGCATGGGTTTTGGGGAGGCCTTCAGCCCGAGGGGTTTCCGTGGTCTGGCGGACGAGGTAAGCACAGCCTGTGGTGGGAAGCTGAGGCGGAGGCTGGGGAGAGTACTGTGAGCTGACCGGCCTGTGGTCACTAGTTAAGGGCCGAGGCCAGCTGGAGAGCCAGTTCCCGGCTCTCTTGATGCCCGCCCGCCGCACTTCTCTAGACTCGATGAGAACAAACCGTCCTCTTTTATCGAAGAGACTGTCGCCATCTTGGCCCCCTCTTGACGGTCGGCCTGTTCCTTTGATGGGGCAGCTCTTGCTCTTGGCCCGGACACATTCCGTTGTCAACAAAGGTGCTGGCGGCTCCCTTTGGAGAAGCAGCTGCTGCCAGGCACGCTGGAGCCAGGCCTGTCTCTTGTTGTCTTTTCCCTTTCGGAGCTTTGGTGCCGTCGGGAAGAGCAGTTCTTGTATCTTCTCTCTGAGGGGGAAGAACTGGCTGCCTTCTCCCATTGGCGAGTGCTCACTGGCTCCAGTTGTCTTTCTCCACCGAGGAAGGGGCTTTCTTCCCGTTTCTGCCATCTGGAAGTCACCGAATCGCAGAGGCTGCCCGCCTGACCCGGGCCCCAAAGGAATCCCCCGCGTGGCCTCGCGCCCCGCTGGTGCTCCGGCCTCTGCTCTCTGAGCTCCCTGCCTCCAGGGCTCAGGCTGAGGAAGGGTTGCTGACGCCTGCCGCTCCTCCCGGCCTCTGGGACCCAACAGGCCCAGGCTGAGAGGCTCCACTCTCCACGGGACAGGCCGCTCTTCAAACAGGCTTTCACCTCACTGAAAACACGCCAGATTTTCCTTGGCTCTCCCAGGCAATTGAAGAGCCGCGTTGGGCCTCCTTGGAGAACGTCCTTTCCTTTGGCTTGTCCACAGCAGAAGGAAGCCTTTGCGAGCAGGGTAGTTGAGCGCTGATCTTGATAACTCCCTTTTACAGAGGAAGGGGCTGTAGCAAGTTAAGTGACTTGCCTGGGGGCGCACAGCTGGCAACTACCTGGGGCTGGATTTGAATCCAGGTCCCAGGCTCCATTCACTAGGCCACCTTATGGCCCATATCTTCCCTGCTGAGTAAACAGAAGGCTCCAATGATAGGCTTGTTTATACTGGTTGAGTTGGATTCGCACCCGGCCAACTGGCCACCTGCTGGCTCAGGGCACGGCAGGCCTGTCTGTCTTGTCAGGGAGCCCCAGAGGGGGGCCCCAAGCTGGGAGTCGTTGGTCTGTGGGGACTGGGAGGTTAAAGGCCGGAAGGACAGCCGCCCGAGCCCACGCGACCACCGAGGAGATGGGGTTCGGATGGGGGGCGTCGCGTTGGTCACCGCCCCAGCCCCGGGCCTTTGACCCGCCGCCCCTGCTGTTCCTCGGCCGCATAGCTGGGCAGATCCAGGGCGCTGTTTGTGAGCCCTCGGGGCGCTGCAGAAATGCCCGGCCCGGCCTGGGCCTCTGCTGACCCTGGGCACGTCCCTTCTCCTCGGTCTGCCTCGGGCGCAGCGTGGATTCCCTGCGAATCCCAAACTCTGGGACCGCGAGCCCGCCCTTCCCTAACCTCGGGCTGCCGGGCGGCACGGGTTCTCCGGTTTGGGGGTCCGTCTTGTGTGCCCTCCGACAGCGCCCCCATGCGGGGCGCTTTGGGCGCCAGGTCACGGCTCGGCGCGGGGCGCGCAACGACACGCACGTCTGCTTGGGGAAAACCCCAAGTATACGGGGAGGCCCCTTGAGAATGGAGGTCCGGAAGGGCCTCTCGTAGAGGGAGGGCCCTGGGGAGAGAGCGTCCTGCCGTGGGCGGGTGCCTGTCTGGAGCCAAGGGAGACATCCGTGACGGTGGGAAATGGGGCCTGCAGCATCGCTGGAGCCGAGGAGGGAGCCGGCGAGGGGATCGCTTCCTGTGCCGCTGCCCGCTCAGACCCAGGGCGAGGGGGGCACTGACCCCCTCGAGGGCGTCCCGAGGTCTCTGGTGAGCCCCCAAAGGGAAGCCAGAGAAGGCCTCGGACCTCCCTCCGGCTCAGAGTCCTGCCCGTCAAGGGAGCTGGTTCTCGCGGCGAGCTTCTTGCTTCTCTCTTGCTGGGTCTCGGGCCTCTCTCGGGCACGGCTTTAAAGGGAGAAACAGCCTGGAATGACAACGGAAACCAGTTCCGTGGAAAGAGTTCCCCAACTGGGCCACCTCCGCAGTTTCCAAGCCCCCTCCAGCTCTGGCGCTGTGTGGGAGCCGGAGGCCGGGCCCCGGGGTGGGGGCCCGTCAGTGCCGGGACCTAAAGAGCCCCAGGGCCAGACGGCGAGCCGTGCCCCGCACAGGCTGGGGAGGGCCGGGGGCCAGTGCTTGGGAGAGGGCTGGGGGGGGGGGCCGTCAGTGCCGGGACCTAAAGAGCCCCAGGGCCAGACGGCGAGCCGTGCCCCGCACAGGCTGGGGAGGGCCGGGGGCCAGTGCTTGGGAGAGGGCTGGGGGGGGGGGGGCCGTCAGTGCCAGGCTCCCGTGCCCGCGGGACCTAAAGAGCCCCAGGGCCAGACGGCGAGCCGTGCCCCGCACAGGCTGGGGAGAGCCGGGGGGCCAGTGCTTGGGAGAGGGCTGGGGGGGGGGGGCGTCAGTGCCAGGCTCCTGTGCCCGCGGGACCTAAAGAGCCCCAGGGCCAGACGGCGAGCCGTGCCCCGCACAGGCTGGGGAGGGCCGGGGGCCAGTGCTTGGGAGAGGGCTGGGGGGGGGGGGCCGTCAGTGCCAGGCTCCCGTGCCCGCGGGACCTAAAGAGCCCCAGGGCCAGACGGCGAGCCGTGCCCCGCACAGGCTGGGGAGAGCCGGGGGGCCAGTGCTTGGGAGAGGGCTGGGGGGGGGGGCGTCAGTGCCAGGCTCCTGTGCCCGCGGGACCTAAAGAGCCCCAGGGCCAGACGGCGAGCCGTGCCCCGCACAGGCTGGGGAGAGGGCTCGGGCTGCTCTTCTCAGGGGCCGGTCTGGAGGCCTCAGGCAGCCCGCTTTGTCTCCCTGACTATTCCGCGGGCTCTTAGTCCCGAGCTCTGTTCCTTCGTCCTCCGAGCAAGGTGCTCTTCCCTTAAGAGTGCTGTGCAGACGGCCTCTGGGACACCCCCGCTCTGACCTGTGCACAGCGTGGGGGGGGCTCCTCCTCTTCTCCCTCCGGCGGAGGCGGGATGGCTCCGAAGAGAAACGAAGGCACTCAGAAGGGTAAGAGCGAGGTGGCAGGACGCCCTCTGGGGGGGGGGGGGGACACGCGAGTTGTAGGCCTCCGACGCTGCCTGCTGCCAGAGCATGACGAGCTCGGCTGCCTGGCCAGCGTTCTCCGGAGGAGTCCGTGAGCACGGCTGCCCGGCGTCCGGGAGTGCCGCGCCAGGCCGCGGGGGTACAAATCGCTTCTCCTTTGAAGGAGTTTGTGTTCTGTCAGCGCTGCATCCCAGTGAGCACCAGGTCGTTAGGGAGGCACGGCACTGACATGGGGGGGATGGGAGATCTGGAAGGAGGAGGAGGGATGTTCTGAGATGGGAAATGAAGAGGACAGCATCCGGGCATGAGGAAAAGTCCAGTGCAAAGGCACAGAGGTGGGAAGTGTGTGAGCCACACACAAGGAACCGCAGGGCCAGCTTTGGAAAGACGTTCAAAAGGACAAAAGGGAATTTCTGTTTTATACCAGAGGCAGTAAGGAGACCCGGAAGTGAAGGCAGGCAGCGGGGGGATCTTTGCTGCCAGACCTTCATTTAACAAGTCACTTTGACAGGCGTGGCACGGCCACTGTGAGGGTCTGGTGGGAGGTGCTGGGAACCTCCTCTTTGGGGTGGGACTGGAGCCGTTTGGAGCTCTGTGCAGTGACAGAAAGTGGGGAGCGGGGAATCGGGGAGACTGGGCATACTGGCGCTGTCCTCGGCACTGGGGGTATTGGGAGGGGGAGGAGGAGGAGGAGGACATTTTTGCAGGGCAGGGGATTAAAACCAAACAGATTCTGGGCCTGGATGGAGAGATCTGAGTCACTGCATACAAAGGCTAATTCAGAAAATTGCCTTGAAGTCTCAGCTTCGGAGGGGAAGCTACAGCTTGATAAAGTCCAATGAAGAAGGTTGAGGAAAGGCTTCCTTCCTGGAGAAGGTGGCATTTTAGTTGGGACTGATAGGAGCTTTGTGCTCCGTACTGTGTTAAGTTAGCACTTGCTGCTGTGATCTAATTTGATCCTCCCAATTCAGTGAGGGGACGCTCGTTGCTATCTTCATTTTACAGTAGAGGAAACTGAGCCAGGGGTTGTGACCTGCTCAGGATCACATAGACTGTCTGAGGCAGGATTTGAACTCGTGTCTTCCTGCCTGGGCCCAGCATTCTATCCCTTGTGCCAGTAAAAGTGGGTGAGAATCGATAGGAAGCGTCTGGAGTCCAATGAATTGCCACCAGGGAGCTGGGCAGTTAGAGGAGCAGACACAATGAAGTTTGACTTTTTCAGGGGCGTATCGCAGCGCGATGCGTTCCCCCTCCTTACATCTCCCACCTGGAATGTGAATGGCCGAAACGGGCCAATGAAAGGAGAAAGATGACCACGGCGCATGGCCGGAGAAACCCCCAGTTTCCTTTATCGAAGAAGCCTATGACTCAGAAGGGAGCCAGCCATGAAGACAAATCGGGCTGTGACGGAGGGCAGAGGTCCCCTCTGGGAGGGCTGGGGGGCGCGTGGCCACTTTGCCCTTCTGGCCTCCAAGGTCCCTGCAGAGCACAGCCAGAGACTCCGGGCTCCGCCGAACAGCACGGACGGCCTGCGATCCTCCTCTTGGTCCCTCGCGGCCCCGTCGCCCCCTAGCAGTGCGCCTGTGTCTGTGTCCTTCAGCCGCTCTGGCTTTGGCCATTGCCCGTCGCAGGCACCTTCTCTTGTCTGCTAGGCGGCCTCGGCGCGTGTGTTGGCCCCGGGGTCCCAGACCGCCTTTGGGTGGTCCGTCCTCAAGCCTGAATCTCGTCTCTGGGCCCGCAGTCAGGAAGACTGAGTTCAGAGCTGGCTTTGGACAGCGACGGACCTGGGTGAGCCGCCTCAGTGATGGCTGCCTCCGTGTCTGGCTGTGAGATGGGGAGTTCCTGGGAGCATCCAAGGAGGCGCTCTCCCCAGAGAGCCGAGCCGAGCCTCGGGCACCGTCGGCCCTCGGACACGGCTCTGCTTCCCTTCCCTGTTCCTCCTGGGTCGGGTAGCACGGGTCCGACCTCTTCCACGGGATGCCTCTTCAGATACTCGGAAGGACGTGCCACATCCTGTTTTGCAGAAGTCACAGGCTGGAGGCCCCCAAGGAGGAGGTGTAACCTCAGCCTCTCCCCAGGTGCTCTGCCCTAAGCCCCCGGCAGTCTCTGGCTCCTCCATGGTTGTTCAGAGACTGGGCCCTTCTCAGGTGGGGACCAGGAAAGAGTGAGGAGACTCCGGGATAGGGAAGCGGGGAAGAGACCGATCGAAAGGCGGGGTGGTGCCTGGGAAGAGCCCTGGCACCCACCGTGGAGTCGGGAGGCCCCCCTGAGCCCCAAAAGGCCCGTTCCTCCCTGCAAGGCTTGACCGTTGGCAGCAGCGAGGGCACGGTAACTTGGCGAAGTCGACTTCCTAATTCTGCCCCTAGAGCGGTGGCTTCGGCCCTTGAAGAGGAGAGCCGGCTCTGAGCTCTTCCTTCATGAGGGCACTTGGGGGGTCTCACCCCGAAGGAAGCCGGGGGAAAGGAAGGGAAGGATTTACAGAGCCCTCATGTCCTGGGCACTGTGCCAAGAGCTTTCCCCGAGTCCTCCCAACAGCCCTGGGAGACGGGTGCTCTTCTTGTCCTCATTCTACAGTTGGGGAGACTGAGGCCAGCAGAGAAGTAGGCTGGCACAGTCCGAGTCGACTGCGTGTTTGAATGTAAGGTAGCGCTCGGCCTTCTCCGACTTCCCTGGCCCAGCCCCCGGGCCCTTGGGCAGCAGCGCCAGGCTTCCCCCAAACGGACTGTGGCCCGGGTCGGGGCCCTCACGGGGCCGCCTGGGTGGACTCGGGGACTCCGTCCGAGAAGCCTTGGCTGCTGCCTCACGTTTGTTCCGTAAAGTTTCCCAATTTTGTCTCGAGCAGAAAGTGATGTTGCCACGCGCGTGACTAGAGTGTATCTGAGCGGCGAGCCAGGGCCCTGGGAACTCCTTCTGCAGCTTGAGGTCAAGGGACTTGCCCAGGGTCACACAGCTGGTCTTGAACGCTCGGCTTCCAGGGCCCCCAAGTATTGGCAGCAAACCCCCATCCCATTAAGCTAGTTCAAGGGGAGAGACCGCGGGAAAGCTTCCGTATGCGAATGAACCCAACGAATGTATATTCCAGTGTCCGCGCACACACGAAGATGGGGCTCCTCCTTGGGAATCTGGGGCGCGTGTTCGGTCCTGCTCCCCCCCCATCGGCACGGTTAGAATTCACGCCCCGCAGGTGCCTTTGATCCCAGTGTGGAGTCGCAGAAAAGGGCCTCTTGAGACCGTGGAAGGCGGGAGCCTTGGAGCGCCCTCCTGGGCCCCCACCCCCAGCTGCACATCTCCAGCTGCCCTGTGGCCAAAAGAGAAGGCGCTGCCTTTCCCTTAAACTCTCCCTCCATCCTCCCTTCCTGCCCGCTTCTTTAGTGGGGGAGCTCTCCAGTGGGAGGGAGGGAAGGAGGGCCGTCCGGACCTCCAGGCTGCCCCTTCCGTACACAAGGAGAAGCAGCCAGCCCTCCGCTCTCCAAATGGCCATGCCGCTTCCTGCCTTTCCTCTCGGCCTCCCCCAGATACTCTGGGGTTCCTCGGGTCTTCCCACGTGCTCTCCGTCTCCCAAGCCCTGGGTTCTGCCTTCTAGCCTCCTCCTGGCGGTTCGAGAAGTCCTCCATTTACTGAAGGATGAGAGAAAGCGGCTCCCACGGCCGGTCGTCCACGCTGGCCGCCGCCTCCCGCAGTCTGAGAGGAAAGCAGGCCGAAGCTTTCCAGTTAGGGGAGGGAGGGAGAGAGGCACTCGTCACTGCAGGCTCAGGGAAGAGCTTGCAGGCCTTGGAGGGCTGGGGGCCTCTGGCTGCCCCGGGAAGCCGGCCTGGCTGACGCCTCGCTTCTAGGCCCGGAGCTGCCCCCTTGCTGCATCTTTGAGGGCCGAAGTGGCCAGCTAGAGGTCGGGCCATCTCCGCCTCTGTTCTTCCGATCCCTAAAGAAACCCGTGGGCGCCACCTAGACCCAGCCCCGGCCTGCAGGGAAGGGCCCTTCTCCCCTGACAGCTGCTCTCTGCATGGGTGGGGGGAGTTTGTTATTCTCATTTTACAGATAAGGAAACGGAGGCCCCGTTATACAGCTAGTAAGGACCTCAATCTAGATTTGAACTCGGGTCTTCTGACTCCAACTGCAGCCATCATTCTTCCGCTGAGCTGCCTTTGAATGAGCTTGTTTGTCGTCATGCCTTTGTTATTTGATTTTACTCTGTGCGTGGAAGAGTTGGTGACCCGCAGAGCAGTGCCTGCCCGATTCGCTGGGCATGAGTTATTGCCGGGATCACGGGCCGACCTCTCCGGGCCTCGGAGGGCCTCGTTCAAGGCCGAGACTCCGGAAGAGGAAAGCAGATGGGGGAGGGACCCTGGAAGGTGGCTTCTGGCCAGGCCGGGAGAGCAGGGAGCTGATGCTCACCCAGACGCGCCCAGGGTGCCAGCACAGGGCCAGGGCAGGCCTCCAGCAGGCGGGGAAAGCGTCTTTGGGTGCAGAGCATTGGGAGCCCATTGAAAAGTGGAGGCTCCCTCGCCCGGGGAGTCCGTCCCTGGAGGCAGAGGCTGCCCCCTTCTCCGCACAGGCGGCAGCCCTCACGGGCTCCGGGGCGCCCTTCTTGGACGTGCGGCTGACGGCTGGCAGTGGGTGTCTGTCCTCCTCTCTGAGGGGGGTGACCAGAGGGCTCAGCCCAAAGCCGCCCTTGGGCGAGGGATGACTAACGGGGCGGCCAAGGCCACCCAAGGGAGTTAAAGAGGGACATGAAGCGGAGAATGATTTTGTGGTTCACTCATGTCTGACTCCATGACCCCGTTTGGGGTTTCCTTGGCTAAGACCCTGGGGTGGCTGACCATTTCCTTTTCCGCTCATTTTATAGATGAGGAAACCAAGGCAGACAAGGTGAAGTGACTTGCCCAGGGTCACACAGCTGGCACGCGTCTGAGGCTGGAGATGCATTCAGGTCTTCCAGTGGTTTGGGGGCGCTACCTGCGGCACCCTCTAGCTGCCCTCTGGGCTTAAGGACCTGCTAAAAAGCCAGCCTGTAGCTCCTGAGCCATTATTCGAGTCTCTCTAGCGTCACCGTGGCCTGCTCCCTTCTCACACGTTCTCGGTTCTGGCCTCGATGGCCCTTCTTGTACCAAGGGGAAGTGTGGGGAGCAGGACCCGGAGGTGGACTCTGCTGACTGTAGAGCTCTGCAGCCTCTGCCAGCCCGGCTGGTTTTTGTGCTTGGCCTTGGAAAGCTTTGAACAGCGTCGGGAGGGAGCTGGGCCAGAAGCTCCCTCTCCGCCGGGCCCCCTGAGCTTGGGCTGCTGGGCACCGACTTTGGCCTGATGGCCCCAGAAGGGCCGGATCGGATTCACCCGACACAGCGGCCAGCGGCGGGGTTCACCCCCGGGAGCCCGGGGCCTGTTGGAGGGGCGGCGTCCTCCCCTCCCCTCCCTGAGGTCACAGTTGCCATGCTGGGGCACCAGCGGGCTAAGGAGAAGCCTGTCTGCTGGCGTCCAGGCGCTCCCTGATCCCGCACACGCAGGGAACGTGGGGCAGCTGGTCCCCAGTCCCCTCTCGGCATGTGTTCCAGGCCCAAGCTGAAAGTGGTGGGGAGCCCCCTCCCCCGTCTGATTTCCTGGCTGGCGACAAGCCTTTGCGGGGTCGCTTCTCCGGCCGGCCCTCAGGCCCCGAGCCCCCTCGTCCTCGCTGAACACAGGATTGCCCCTTCGGCTGGATGGAGAGTCGCGGGCGCTGTTTTGGGAAGGAACACAGCGCGTCGTCGCAGGAGCTGGGAGGCGCCCCGACGGGGAGTGCCGGGGCCCCACCGCTGCCAGGAGCTCGCCCCCTGCAGCTCTTCGAGGTCAGGCTTGGCCGGGGGGGCATCGCTCCAAGTCTTTCTCTAGGTGTCCGCGCGCTCCTTGGCCGAGTCTCTGCCCACTACAGGATGGGGGGGGGGGCGTTTACTTGGGACCACAAGGAAGTCTTTCCTGCTGGAGCGAAGCATCCCTCGAGGTCACCTCCTGGACAGGGAGGCGCACAGGCACTTTGGAGGGGGTGGGGAGAAGCCGAGCACATGGAGGGGGGGCTGGACGAGGGCGGGGGGTCCCGGTGCTCCGCCCTGATAAAGGGCGAGGGCTGGGGGGGTATAAGCTGGCGCCTGTGGCACAGGCAGAATCGAGATGCGTCTGGAAGAGGGGCTTTGGGCAAAGGGACTAGATTAGGAGAGAGAGACCCTGTGGGAACTCCCCGCGGAAGCGCGGTGCGTGCTCCGAAGACTAGAGCCTCCGAGCGGTGGCCGTCTCTGATTGCCCCTTTGTAAACCGGGAGCGATGGACTGCGCCTGCCTCCGAGGCCGGCCGCTGCTGGGATCCGACGCGGTCGTCCTGTAAAGCACCGGCGTTAGAGTGTGATCGAGTGCAGGCCATCGTTACTATCGTCGAGGCGGCGGGGAGGGCGCTGTCGGGAGAGCCCAGGATGGCAACCCCAGGGCCCAACGCTGCAGAGAAATCGAGGAGGGGCAAGACTGGGCCGTTCGGAGCTCCTCGGTAGCTTTGGGGTGTGCAGGGCTTTTTCGGGGAGCTCGGCTGTTGAGAGAAGCGAGCTGGGATCAGAGCTAAGGGGAGAAGGAAGGGCCGGCGAGAGAGGGAGACTTGAGGAGAAAGGGCGGCCTCTGCGAGCATCTGGGCACAGTTCAGGAGGTCCCGGCTTTGGGGCTCTACCCTGGGCCTGAACGGGCTCTTCGTTTTCGAGGACCCTGACCTGCTGGTCCCCAGAAGAGCCCTGACACCTGCACCCCCACAGCGTGGTGCTCCTCGAGCAAGGAGGCGGCCAGGGCTCGGTCTTGGGTTGGTGAAAAGGGGGGGTCAGGATTCAGTGGGGTTCAATGGGTGAAACTCTTGGGCTCCCATGGCCTTTGCCTGTTTGCCAACATTGCCGGCAATCACTTGCATCTCAAGAGATGGCAAGAAATGGGAGCCCGGCGCGGTCCTGAATGGCCCGGTGGCTGCGATGATCGCTGGCTTCCTTTCTTGAGAGCTCATTGGAGGAACCACGCCGGTCTACACGGAAGTGAGCTCCGTTTTAGGAAGAGGGACAAGAAGCAGTTTGCTCTGGAGCCATTTCGAGTCCGGTTTCCGAGCGGAGTCCAAGGCTGTCTTCCCAGAGGCTTCCCTGGGGTCACATGACTTGGCTGTGACTGGACAGGAACTGCTGAGAACATGACCGGAACCGCGGGAAAGGACGGCCTCGAGAACGGCGAGAGCCGGGCACGCCGGAGAGCTGCTTCATGGAAGCCGTCGCTTTGACTGAGCAGAGTTCTTCTGCGTAACGTGCCCGTCAAGGCTCACGCTTAGGAACTCTCAACATTTCCTGCTAAGTCCTTTCGTCATCAGCCAGACAGAAGGGAGAAAACGGGCCCAGAGAAGCGTGTAGCGAGACCCAGACGCCCAGGGAGAGGGAGCGACGTGGATCGAGGGGCGTTTGTGGGCAGCTGCTACCGCCTGCTGGGGCCTAGAGGAGTCGGTCGTCCCGAGGACAAGGTCTGCACGTCCCGCACACCGAGCCGTCATTCCTGCTCCGTTGCGCTGCGCGTCGGCCCCGAAACGGAGGCCCAGAGCTTATGGAGCTGGTTGGCTGTACAGCTCGGTGGCTTCCGCCGCTTGTTTACGTGGAGGAATTGCCGAGGCCCGAAGACTCCGTCGGCTGGCAAGAATTGGACCGCCTGGGATGGTGCTTCGAGACATTTCAGGCCGTCCCCTGCCAGGAAACCCTGGTGAAGTGCCTGCTCTGTGCTCCAGGCGTCGTGCTGACGGCTGGGCATAAGGGAGGCAAAGCGGGAGCTCCTGGCCAATGGGGGGCGCCGCTCAGCCAGAGGCGGGAGAGCAGGCTATGCCAGGGCAAACAGGGCCTGGCATTTGTGCCCTTCGAAGTGGCTCTCCAGGGCTCTTTCCCAGCGTGCCGTCTGCGTATTTGCCCTCAGCCCTGGGCAGCTCCGGGGAGGGTCAGGCTTTACTCAGGCTTTCTCGTTCTGTTCTTCGGGTTCTTCTGCTTTGACGAGGTCAGTCCTTGGCGCTGTTGGGCATTCATCTAGATCAGACAGGCTACCTGGGCCCGCGGGGTTTAGTCAAGAGAACAGAGGAGGAAGAGCGTCCCGTGCGCGGGGAGGTGTCAGTGAATCGGAGAGTCCGTTTGGGCTCACGAAGAGCTCTGAATGCCAGCCGGAACCTGCGCTTGGGGAAAGCCCTTTGGGGACTGCATGGAGGCTGGACAGGTCAGGCAGGTCCGTCCCAGGGTAGGGAGAGTGTTGGAGGAGAGAAGAGGCCGCAGCCCTGGCACCATGTTGGATGGGGGGCGTGAGGCAGGGGCCTAAGAGGACTCCTTCCGACATGCTGGGAGCCTAAGGGTCTGGGGGGTCGTTTGCCCTTGATTTCCACATTCCGAGTTCACTGTGTCTACTGGGCGCCCAGCTGGAGGCCAACGAAGAGGGAGACGCAGTGACCAGATGCGGGCACCGGGAGAAGGGAGGAGGGCCCAGGACAGGGGGGAGGAGGAAGGCTGCAGAGGAGCCCGAAAACGAGCCCAAGTGATCAGGGGAATCCAGGGCCCCCCGTGGCCAGCTTTGGAAGGAGACGGCCGCGCAACCTCCCAGCTGCTCGGTGCTCAATGAGCAAATAAACTGCGTCGCCTGGCGTCCCCCTACAGTAGGTAGGAGCGCTGTGGGCAGCCTGGAAAGAGATCAGGGCTTCCAGGGCCACGAAGCCTGTCCAGCGAGCCCGACGGGCTCTCGACGGAGATCGTGGCCAAAGGCCGGATGTCGTGCGAGGCCCTGGGGGGCGGCCCCGGCCCCCGAGGGGCTCGCCCCTGTTTGTGGCGAAGGCTTTTCTCTTTGAACCTTCCTTCTGTCTTGAAGTCGGCCCCGAGCACGCGTTCCCAAGCACAAGAGCCGTGAGGGCTGGCCATTTGGAGCTGAGCGATTGCCCGGGAAGTGTCTGAGGCGGGGTGTCCCCCAGGCCTGACTACCCCCCGAGCCGCCTAGAAGCCCCGCTTGTTGGTGCTTGTCCTTCCGTCGCGTTTTCGGCGCTCCGTTGTCCCCCGTTGAGAGGGCAAGAAAAGCGCTCGTCGCAGAGCAGGATCGGTAGCCGAGCACAACAAATCGCGAAAAAGGAACGAGGCTTCGGGCAGGGATGCCGAGGCCTGCCTGGGCAGCGTGCCTCACCCCGCGGCTCTGGAGATCGGGGAGCCGCCGCCTTCGGTGGCAGCGCGCACTCGTCTCCCGTTGGGCCGACGGACGTCCCTCGGGGTCCGGAACCGCCTCCCTTTCCAGCCCCGTCACCCGTGTGGGTGCTGTGCGGAGGGCGGGCCGGCCAGAGAGCGTCCGCGGTGGCGCCGTCCCACCACGGCCAGGCCCTTCCCGCGTCCTCTTTCCTCCTCTGTCGGCTCCGCCCAGCGTTTTCACTGGGGTCTCCGTGACTGGGCAGGGCGCCTCGAATCTGCTGCGCGCCTGTCATTTGGGGGCGCTCCCCTCCTTTCGGCTGCCTTCCTTTGGTGCAGGCCCGACGGCCCTGTTTGTCACGCTGCCTCGGTGCCTTCGTAGTGCCGGCGGCTCCTTAGGCGCGTTCGTGCTCTGTACATTCGGCTTTGCGCCGAGTTCTGACAGTACTGGCCCGCTTCCGCGCCGGCCCGGCAACCGGGGGCCACCCGTGCTCCCCCAGGGCTTCCCGTCCTCCATGCTCGCCCTGCGGGGTCTGTGGGACAGTCACTGTGGCCAAGGGACAACAAGACGTTGCCGGCCTGATCGTCCCGAGTGGGTGTCCCCAGACGTGGCATTTGTCCAGCGCCCCGCTTCCGCGTCACTCACTTGGGCACAGGGCGCACTCGCAGCCCCCTCTTCCCATCCGCATGGCAGAAGGT